>NC_133618.1:204711224-204925062 GCF_048593235.1 Sminthopsis crassicaudata | reverse complement strand
CTCAGTTTTCTCATTCTGTAAAACAAATGAGCTGGAAAAAGAAATGGCAAACCATTCTGGTATTTCTGCAAAGGAAACCCAAAATGGGGTCACGGAACAATCAGAAATAACTGAACAGCATTCTCTGTGCTAGACACTGTGTTAATTACTGGGGTAGAAAGTCAGTCTCTGTCCTCAAGGAGCTTACATTCTAATATTGGAACAAACAAGATCATAACTAATTATGATCTTAGCGAATATATAAAATAAATATATAAGGTAATCTTGGGAGGAAGTTCACTAGCTGCTAGAGGCATTTATAAAGGGCAGGGATCATATGTTTTTTCTCCTGGTATCTGAATTTAGCACATTGTGTCTTGCACATAATAGATGCTGGATAGGTGTTAATTGAATGGATTTCAGTCCCAACTTTGTCATTGTAAAAAATGATGAAATAATTCAGGTAGATGAAGGGTTGTCTTAGGGAAGAGAACCAAGAGCAACTAGTGGAAATAATGGAAAGGCAGATTTCAATTTGAAGAAACTTAAGCAAACACCCAGTGGAAGATTTATGGAAGATATGGAATAGAGCCACAGAATGTGGGCAGGCATGAATGGATTGTAATAAGCTTTGTATTGGAGAGTATCTACATTAATGAGATCATATATTCATTATTGTTGAATTAAGTAAAATCATTATACCAGTTATAATTGTCCAAAAATATGATTGATTGCCTTATAGAGCAGTGGGCTTCTTCTCATTGGAGGTCTCACATGGAAACCAGATAACCACTCACTGCGGCTCTTGGATGAAGACTTATATTTGTGTTAGTTCACCTCTGAGGTCTTTTCTACTTGTGATTCAGTGAAATGGGCCCAGAGGTAGGACATGATTTGCCTAAAGTCATAGTGATGAAGGGATCCAGAAACTCTCTGAAAACTCCTTCAAGGAAAAATTCTCGTTGAATCCTGCCTCTGTGAGACCCACCCCAAGGAACCAAGATAAAGTGGTTTATCTTGGTGAGACTAGCTGAAGTATTCAGTTCCAAGATTTTCTATTTCCAGCTATTGCTGGCTCAAAACCACTCCCAGTATGTGGTCTCATTTAGGCCTGGGAGCAGTGACAGCATTAAGGGAATCTCATTCAATTGAAACTTCTGTCTCAGATTTCCTTATAAAAACGGCAACTAGGGGCTCAATCCTTGCAGAGAACCTAATATACCATCCCTGTCATAGCAGCAAGCCTCTGCCTGCTGGAATAATATTCTCTTTCAGCGTTATCCTCACCTATTTCCCTAACAAGACTTTATGCCTCTCTGTTGAAATCTCTCCACTAGAAACTTTACTTCTCTGTCAGGACTTCTCTACTACTTTATTCCCCTGTTGGAACCTTGCCACTAAGGAATTCAGCCTTTCTATTAATTATGCATTGCAAAGGCTGACTTCCAAATGCCTATAATAAAATTCTTTTTATCAGTTTAGCTTTTCAGGTTGGTAAATTCCTTTACAAACAATCTCTGCACCAGCAGAAAGGGGTTCCCACAACTTCCTTTCTTGCATGAATCCTAAAGGGGATTTAGGGGAGCCAAACCTCTTCATTTGATTCCCTGAACCCTGAATCTGCCACTAACCTCATCATATAACTCCCTGACCATCAGTAACTGTAATGTCATCATTTTGGTTCCCTGAATCTAATCTCATCAATAGTAATAGGAAAAGAGATAGAAGGATCATAGAGATAGCTGAAAGGATCTTGGAAGTTATTTAGACCAACTTCCTCATTTTTTAAATGAAGAAACTGAGGCACAGAGAGAGTAAATCTCTTGAATTCCAATCTAACACCCTATATGTCATGTGACTATAATGTAAATGTTCTCCTTCTGTATATGAGGCAAATGGTGGTAACTAACTGGAAAACAAATACAATTACTGTGCTAAGGGTAACCAGAACCAGGAAGCTGGGTGTTTTTTGTTTTTTAAAACAATAGTGTCATGTGTTAAATTGAAAATAACCTTATACTCCTCTCCACACCTTGTCATTTCCAATTCAAAAATGAACAATGGAATGATTAATTCTAGAACTTTAGAATCTAATAGAGCTTAATATTCAGGTGACCAGTCAAGTTTATTTTTTTCTGTAAGAATTCTCCAAGATGGTACCTGACTATAATGAGCATAGTGTTGGCCATGTAGCTAGCAAGGATCAAAGTTGGTGACAATTGATGGGCTGGTCTGACTGCAGGGGTACTGCCAGCTTCCAGCTTTGGGATCTAAGGGGAGAAGAATGTAGGAGAAAAAGCACTAAAACAAAAGCTCTTAACTTGGAGGCACTGTGAACTTGGTTTTTATATATTTATATGATATATATGTATGGATGGGTGTGTATGTATATACATGTATATATACATATGTAAACATAATTTGCCCTTCATTAGATTGTCAGCTTCTAGAGCTATATTGATTGTGTAAGGTCATAAGCTTCAGTTAGAAGGAATTTTAATGGCCACATCTCTCTCTTTTTATAGAGAAAGAGATAGAATAGGTTATTTCTTCTATATAATTTAGAAGATTGAAGAACTCAGTTTTTGGACTTTCTTTAAAAATTATTAAAAAAATTAATTAATATAAACAAGATTGAGCATTAATACATTCAATTATCTTGGTTTACAACCATTTACCTTTAAATAAATGAAATTCATACTATAAAATGCCATAACAACTTTTCAGTTACTCCTAGTAAGTCCATCAAGATTTTTTTGTCCATTCATTCTTTCAAAACAGATTTGTATTGATATCTCTTCTTTTTATATGATTTAGTTTCCCCCCCCCTCTCCATTTTTTTTCCTACTCTCCTTTTCCCACAGAGCCATACCTTGGCTTAAACTAAATAATTTTTGTATTTAAAAAAATGGGCAAAACCAATAAATACATTGAAAAATTGATATTAGACATGATATTCCACATCCAAGGACACCTTGCCCCTGCTACCTCCTATTTCTTCCCCATCCACCAATGTCTTCAAAAGAGTTGAGAGAGGAAAAATATCTCTTCATTTTTTTTTCCTTTAGGAAAAAGCTTGTTTTTTAATAAGAGGTTTCATTTCTTTTGTGTTTTTATTCTTTCCACTTACATTGTTATGGTCATTGTATAAATTGTTTTCCTAGCTTTGTTTATTACACTATGTATCAGTTTATGTAAGTCATGCTTCTCTGTATTCATTGTTTTATATGTTACAGTAATATTCCATTAAGTACCATCCTATGTTCTTATTACATTCTTACAATAATAGGCATCTATTTTCATTCTAGTTTGTTTTTTTTTTTTTGCTAAAAGATATGCTACTATAACTATTTTGGAACTTTCTTTTTTATTAATAACCTTCTTAGGGCATAAATGTCTATCAGTGAAATTTCTGGGTCAGAGTATAGATATTTTGGTTACTTTATTTGCACAATTCCAAATTATTTTTAAAAAGTGGTTGTATTGGTTGCAATGGTAAAATTTACAGTTCTACCAAAAATGTATCAGTATGCCTACCTGTTTTTCCACAACCTTTTTAACATTGAATATTTCCATATTTTATTATTTTTACCATTTTGCTGGGGGTGGGGACGGGGTGGTATACATGAAACATTTGAGTCAAAGAGCCCTGATTTTTATGAAAATATTATTTTATTTTAAAATTTAAGGATTCTTTTGGTTATTTTATGAAATGTCTTTTTTATACTAGCTTAATTTTCATAGGTCTTTCACAAATATTAATTGAATAGAAAACTAGGCATGGGATCAGGAAGACCTGAGTTTAGCAGATTCTAAGTAACCATTTGCTCTTGAACAAGGCACTTAACCTCTTAGAAACTCAGTTTTGTAATATATAAAATTAGGGAGTTGGACTCTGCCTCTAGGGTTCTTTTTAGCTTTAAACCCATTATCCTATAATATTCCTCTCCAGCAAAAATATCTGTGTGCTTTTGGATTTGGAATTGGACTTTAGATCCATGTAGTCTGTGTCTCCACATAGATATATAAACAAATATGTGTCCCAAAGTGTTTAGTGCAGTTTTTAGCTTTTAAAAACTTAAAACTCCACTAAGACTTTTGGGACACTCTATATATGGTTGAATACTTGGTTCTCCATGACGTGCCTTAATTGCAGTTTTCCCTCAAATCTAAAATGAATTAATCGAAATAGCTAAAGTATATTTGAAAATGAATTCAATATGACTTTTCTTTCTCCCTTCTTTTTCTTATTTCCCCTTCACCTCTCATTTATATAAGCAGTATGTTTATTCAGAAAAGGTGAGGGGAAAAAATTATACCTCCTTAGGTTTGACTGAAAACATGTTTGTGTCCTACACACTGAAGACATTGTTTAAGAACATACCATCCGTAAAGAAAAAAAAAAAAAGTTGGTCCTGTTGATGTTGCCAAGGTTCCTGAGTTATCTATCAACCAAGTTTGCCTTGTGTAAACTCATTCTGCCTTGTGACAGTTTTAATTTGTGCATGCACACCTCAGAATATGATCCTTCTACTTTCTATCTGCTTCTTCCTTGTTTACAGCAGTCTCTTAGACATAATGACTGTACACTTGTTAATCTGGGGCATGAACAAGGAGAAGTATCATGCAGAAAGATATAGGTCATGGCTTTCCTATTGAAGATACTTGAGGTGAAATCTCTGCAGTAGGCTGGGAGCTCTTTATATAACCTATCAAAAGTTAGAAGGAAAAGTCTCAGAGACACTCTGAAACCTTACCTCCAGATGCTCTTAAGAGCATTTTTTTTCTCTTTTGCATCTCTGAACCCCCCCCCCCCCAAGATAAAACCAATCTGATTCTCATTGATCACCAATAGGTCCTAGTCCAAGTCCTATTTAGTCATTGTTTGGGTCCTGATTGGGTCCAAATAGAATGTAAAGACCAGTCATTTCTGCTTTGGCCAGAAATCCTGAGATTCTTCTTCTCCCAGATTTATTTATTCATTTAGATTTTTTTGGTCTGTGTGAGACAGGAGATTCTTTGCTTCAATTGCTAATTAACTTTAATCACTGAATGGGTATGTTCTTGGTCAAGACCCATTGAAGACCTTAAAAAGCTCAAAGTCTTCCACTGCATCCAAGACCATCTTTAGTTGTCTTGATCTCTATCTGGCCACTGAACCCAGATGGTTCTGGAGGGGATACTGAGGCAAGTGACCTTTCACAGTCCTCCCTCACTTAAATCATGGCATCACTGCCCTGATGTTATGGTCCTCTTCCAGAATGAAAAACAAAAACTTTCATGCTATTCATGGTTTAGATTCTCAGGATGTCCCTTGAGAGGCTGAGATTTTGAATAGGTCTCAGGGAACAAAAGTTCTTCATTCAAGGTCTCTTCTCCTGGCTATTGTGTAATGGTTATCCTGAACTCCTAGACTGCTATGTCAGCATAATCAACTGTCTGGTTCTACTAAGTAGGAAAGAGTTCATATGTGGACCAAGAAATTTCCTGTGGGTCTATCATCTGAGATCCAGTCTAAGTGCAGACGAATTCATTACCCCACGATAAAATCATAGACAGGTCATTGGAAAATATATTGAAAAATAGCGTATAGAAAATAGTGAAAAGAATACAGGGTTGAGGACTCAGTTCTGAATTTCTATCTTGATCTGTGAGAGAAAGCAACTTGGGACAATAGAAAGGGCCTAACTCAAATACTGAATGTCTCTGGTTGACACTAATTGCCTATGTGATCCTGGTTAAGTCACTTATGACTTCTCTGGCACTGCTTCCTCATTTGAAGAAATGAGAGAGATTGAGCTGGACAACCCTTTCAATTTTGAATTTGTGATTTGTAGATGAAGATGAAGAATAAGTTTCTTCTGTAAAGTAAGAATAATAAGACTTTTACTTCCTCATAAAGTTATCTGAAACACACATCAGGATCTTAATAGAGTAAGAAATCTGTGGGAAATTGGACTCATAAAAATTTTCTAAGGGGTCCTTAAATACACAAGCAAATCCATAATTAATAAAACATGTTTTCTGAAGGCTGAAAAATATTTCATAAATAAATGCTTGAATATTTTTTCAATATATATAGAAATTATTTCTATTAATAAGCATTACACATTTATCATCGTTGGAATACTAGACTTGGTCAGGATTCAGATTCTCTCTCAGACACTAGCCATGTGATTCTGGGCAAATCATGAAACCTCAGGTTCCATCTTTGTAAAATGGGAAATTAAAAACATCTATTTTACAAAGTTTCTGTGACACTTATACACATGTACATATATGTACATAGTACATATATGCATTCACATACATTTGCATATGCACACATATGCAGTACTTGGCAAAACTTAAAATACTGTACAATACAACTATAGTTATGTGAAAATGTGATTTTTTTGTTGTTGTTAAGAAAGGATCTTTATACTTAAAAAAGATTGGGAACTAATGTTATTTGCTAACAAAGGTGAAACTGCTTGTTAATCTTAGCAAATGTATGCTATAGAGCTATTACCAGATCTATATTGACTCGGGGAGGGAAAAGTAGTGGCATTTCCTTGTACAAAATTATATTGGCCAGCAATGCTGCAATAATGTGTTGCTAAGCAAATGAAGTAATCCTTTAAAACAAATCTGCACATTTATGTTAACTAATTAAACAGAAATATATTGAGGGACTTTTTATGTGTGGAAGACTCTGGTAGGCACTGAAGGGAATGATAAAATAACTGACATGGGCCTTGCCCTCATGGAATTTACAGACTAGCAGTAAGGATGCTACTCAGAGGGAAATAGTCAATATTATGCAATAATGATATATAATACAGAGTGCAGTCATATCAAAATCATGGATTTTGAACTGGAAGAGATCTCTGGGGTGATCTTGTTTACTCCCTTCAATTTGTAGATGAGGAAAAAGAGGCTCACTACGATTAAGTGATTTTATGAGCTCACACAGGTATATATGTAGCTAAACATGAATTAAAAACCACATCCTCTGCCTCCAGACCCAGAAAAATCTCTATTATAATAGTGCTACAAAATCATATGTGAGGTTTGAAGAAAAAAAGATAAATTCCATCTTGAAGGAAATGAAAAAATAGATCTGATAGTCAGGCAGGTCAAATCTTCCCTATACCAGAATGTAAACAGTTTACAATTTTGTCCCCCAAAATCCTGAGAAAATTAGTGCCTGTTGTGATTCAAAGCAATTCCAGTAGAATTGTGATGGAAAGAGCCATCTGCAATGAGAGACAGAATTATGGAGACTGAATGGATCAAAGCATAGTATTCTCTTTTTTTTTTTTTTCCCCCCTTTTTCTGAGGCTGGGGTTAAGTGACTTGCCCAAGGTCACACAGCTAGGAAGTGTTAAGTATCTGAGATTACATTTGAACTCCGGTCCTCCGGAATTCTGGGCTGGTGCTCTATCCACTGCGCCACCTAGCTGTCCCAAAGCATAGTATTCTCACCTTTTTGTTGTTTGCTTATTTTTTCCCTTTTTTGAAGTGATTTTTTTTTTTTTTTTTTTTTTGTATAGCATGATGGATAAGGAAATATGTTTAGAAAAATTGCACATATTTAGCACATATCACTTTGCTTGCGGTTTTAGGGAAAGGAGAGAGAGAGAAAAAAATTGGAACACAAGGTTTTGCAAAGGTAAATATTAAAAACTATTTTTTCATGTATTTTGAAAAATAAAATTATATATATATATATATATATATATATATATATATATATATATATATATATATATATATATATATACACACACACACATATATATTTAAAAGTAGTGATTCTCTAGCCTTTGCATGCCAAAGCCAACACCAAAAGCTGACTAACTGCTACTGATGGTCAGGTAAGGCCAACAGCTCCAGGCTAGAATTCATAGCTATCCCCTAAAGGGTCAATTCCTGTGGGTAAGATATTTCTACCAACACCAACTACTATCTCTGGAACAAGCCAGCCAACCCCATTGAAGCAGTAAGGTGCCTTGAGAGTGATAGAGAAAGACAGTAGAAAGGGTCCAACTAATTTTGTGATGTAGTAAAATTCTTATCTTCTCATTTTATGGAAGAGGAAATTTAGGTTCAAGACCTTAGTATTGTCAAGTCATAGATTGAAAACCCCAAAGGATCAACCATCTCAATCTTCCCTTATTTTTTAATTTACTTGGAATGTTCTAAATGAATTGATCTACCATTATCTTCCCTCAGAATGTAGGAGAGATAGTCTTAGGCCTTGAACCCAAAAGCCATAAGCTCCAGACCAATGATCTTATTTGTAACCTGACCCCAAAACCATTTCCATGTGACCAACCCTTGTAGAGATAACTCCCAGGAATTACTTTCACATACTAGCCATAGAAAACAGAAGAAAAAGTTCTTGATACAAAGATCCTCAATACTGCCATTGTTCAACAATACTGCTAAATGTTCAACATTTGAACAAGATACGGAGTTATAAATAGATATGACAATTCAAGTGAATTACCATCTGTTTTGCTATTATATCTTAAGGATCACTGCCCCTTTACATGTATGTTGAAGCTGAAACCTTCTATATGTATTATCTCCCCTGGTTAGAATGTAAGTTCATTCAAATCAGGGACTGTTTCAAATGCTTTTTATTAAGTGCTTAATACATGTTATTCATTTGTTCGTTCATAACTAAGTAGCTTCATTTTAGCCAGTTCTTTTCTTTGGAAAAGGAAAATTGTAATTATTAAGGGTAGAGATCACCTTAGAACCAGCTCCCTCCCACCCACCTCCACCTCCTGTCAGAGATATTTTGTTTGCATTTCTAGAATTTTAAGTGAAGCCCATTTTTAAAAATGAAGTGTCCTTTGCACTTTCATTAACTCATCCAATTGGTACAAGTACATCAAAAAATATTTTGGCAGCATTAAAATGTAATTTAACATTTGCTAAACAAACAAAAAAAATAGCTGTCTTAAAAGGATAAGATCCTTAAAAAAAAAAAAGAGCAATAAACTGGAAATCAGGCTTTGTGAGATCTATTTCCTTCCCTTAGCTGATTAACTTGCTATGTGATCATTGCCAACCCAGTTAACATATCTATGCCTCAGCATCTCTATCTGTAAAAGATAAATATTACTTTTTTCTTACCTTTCTGTGACCAAGATCTAACATTTATAAAGATTAATTTGAAACGAGTCTGATGGCCCTTAAATGGAAGTAAAATATATAAGTAAAATGAAGCAAGACTTAAAAAATGGCTCTTTGGTAAATAGTTTGATCTTGGAAATAGTTATGACTTTGGAAAAGTTAGTTACTTGCTCTCTCCAAACCCTAATTTCTCTACCTCCAGACTAAAGGGGTTGAATCATATGACCTCTAAGGTCCTATCCAACTCCAAATCCTAATTAATTATTACTGATAAACAAGTGACATTAATTATACTTATTATTATAAAATGTTTTGCATATTCTCTTATTTGATCATCATAATAAAAGTGAGGTAGCTAGGTGGTTCAATGGATGATGTTAGACCTGGTGTTAGAAAGACCTAAATTCAATTTTGGACTCAAACACATACTAGGAGTATGATTCTGGGTGAGTCATGACTTCTGCTTCAGTTTTCCTATCTGTAAAATGGGGATAATAAGAATACCTACTTCCCAAGATTGTTTAATGGATCAAATAAGATAATATTTACAAATTTCTTTGCAAATCTTTAAGTCCTATATAAATGCTAGGTATTATCATTATTATAAAGTAACAAAGAAACAGAGAAGTTATGTCAAGTCAAATCAACAAGTATTTATTAAGTGCTTACTATAATCCAGGCATTTTGCCTAATGCTAAGAATGCAAAGAATTGCCCTTAAGAAGCTCATAGTCTTATAATAGAGAAAGGATAGACAAACAGCTATGTATTTATAAGACATATACAGATGAATTGGACTTAGGTTTAGAGGAAATATTAAGGGAGATCAGCAATGGCTTTTAGTAGAAAGTGGGCTTTTACCTGGGACTTGGAGGAAGCCAAGGAAGCCAGGAGATGGAGATGAGGAATGAAAGAATTCCAGGTATGGGGTATGGGCAGTGAAGATGCTAGATATTCAGAGTTGGAGGTGGGAGAATAGACTATCTTGTCTGAGGAATAAGTAAAACTGTATATGGGGATGAGTAGGGAATTGGAGGAGTTGAAAAACTGGAAGAGTCCAGATTTTAAAGGACTTTGAAAGCTAAACAGGACTTTTATATTTTATTCTGAAGATAAAAGGGAGCCATTGGAGTTTTTTGAATGGGGAGTGGTTGAGGTAACACTGTTAGACATATGCTTTAGGAAAATCACTTTGACAGCTGAATGGAGGCTGGATTGGAGTGAGGAAAGACTTTTGGCAGCGATACCAGCCTGATACTGCTTTTGCAGTAGTCCAGGTGTTAGGTGATGTTCAGCATCAGGGAGATGGCAGTGTCAGAGGAGAGAAGGGGGGCAAATAAGAGAGGTTACAAAGAACATGTCCAACTCACCTTTGTGAGTAGGACCACCTTTGTAGTACACCTTTGTGTAAGGTAAATAGGAGAATCAGTGCTTCAATCCAAATCTCCTGGTTCCAAATTTAGTGGACAGTCTTAAATGAGTATATATTTATTGAGAAACTTAGTAAACAGAGTGGCTTGAAGTTGAGAAGATTTGAATTCAAATCCTGTCTCTGATATTAGACATGGGGCCATAGGCAAGTGACTTAACTTATTCACAGGCAAATCTCTAAGACTTAGATACTGAGTCATAGGTTTCAGGTTTTCCTTATTTTGACAAAATCACAGATCTTTAGGGGTAAGGAGATTATTCACACATTATATTGAGTACTCCAAAAAAGTTCAGAGTAAAACACAAAATGAACATAATTTGACTTTAAAAAAGCAAGGGCCTGTTAACCTGGAAACAATAAAATCTCAACGTATATTAAAAGAACGGCACATACTAATATGACTGCCTCCAGAATTTCTAATCCACTGTCTCTTGGGGGAGGGAAGGATTGGCAGTGCTGATCTGAGGGACTGCAGTGCCTGATCTCTGGGCAAAAGACTCAGCATCCTTCTCATTGTGTCACATGTGTACCTCATCCCAATTTCCTGAAGAATCTTCGTTGCTGATAAGGTGCCTGGTAGATAAATGGTAACTAAATTTATAGTCGTCTTTTGTGGATCCAATTTACATGTTGTACTGTTGGAGCTCACAGCTAAAGGAAATGTGCTTAGAGCCAAAATTGGCTTTGTGGCTCCAGCTTCCTCAGCTCTGCACCACCTGCCTCCAATCAAACTGTCCAATTACAGGAAACCATTGTTTTCTTGCTTTCTGGGAAGTGAAGAAATCCATCCAGTAAAGGACTGATTTCCAAATGTTTCTTTTCTTTTCTTTTCCTTTTCTTTTTTCCTTTTTAAACAAAATACCAACACTGGAGGGAGGGGAAAAATCACTCAGTTCTCTAGCCTTTTCCAGTCAAAGTTCAATTATTGGAGTATTTAACTCAAGGCTAATAGCCTTAAATGAGGGTAGGGTGGGAGGAAGAACATTTCAGGATTATTGACCACAGACACCTGATATATAATTACTACTGTGTAGAGGCCCTGAATCTGAAGCCCCAAAGAGCCTCTCCCTTTAGAGATGCTGCCTTTTGGTGAGGCCATAATTAGAGGCTGTGTCTGAGCTGTGATTTCACAGGTGAAATCTTGCAGAAAGTACGATTAGCAAGTAAGAGAATTAGGTGATTTGTCTCTGGCTAATTAAACTTTCTTCTCAAAATAAAATCTTGTATTTAAAACAATGAAATCAATAGCAGTGATACAATTTGTCTTTGAACCTTTCTGGGACTCTTTCCCCCTCCCTGTCATCACCCCCTCAATTTGACTTGCTAAATCTTGTTTCTCTGAAGTGGTTATAATCACTCTATGAAGTGATAAAGGAAAAGAAGCCATTCATCTTATTTGCATAATATTTCACAGAACCTCAGAAGCGGGAGGAAACTCAGGGGTATCTAATCTATTTCATACCTAAGCAGGAATCCTCCCAAAGTGGTCACAGAATTTTGGAGCTGCAAGGAAACTTGAAGGCTACCATATCTCTTCATTTTACAAATGGGAAAATAGAATAATTCTGTACTTAGTTAATAGCAGAGGTTATCTTCAAACCTACATCTTCTGACCACAGATCCTGCATGATGATTTTTGTTCAATGGAATAACTCCAATGTTATGGATCCTATAGTCTCCTTTCATTGAACAATGATTCTAATTGTGGTTTTTTAAATTGTATTTTCCCCCAAATACATGCAATGATAGTTTTCAACATTCACCTTTGTAAAACCTTGTGTTCCAAATTTCCCTTCCTCTCTTGTGTTCCTCTCCCTTCTTCCCTCCTCCCCAAGAAAGCAAACAATTGATATAGATTAAACATGGCAGTACTTCTAAATATATTTCCATATTTGAAATGCTGCACAAGAAAAATCTGATAAAGAACACAAGAAAAAAAAACCAAACAATAATAAAAAAAGATGAAAATATATGTTTTGATCCACATTCATTCTTCATAGTTCTCTCTTTGGATGACTCTAATTAATCTACCTCTGAAATATTATCCCATAGTTCATAGTTCTGCCTTCTGCATCCACTGAGAACAAGTATAAAGCCTAATCCATGAGATAAACTTTCAGACATTTGAAGATAGCTACAATCATCCACTCTAGTCTTTTCCCCTCAATGCTAAAAGTCCCTATGTAGTGAATACTGATGAAATCTGTGGTTTCCTTTTATAGATGGTGCCCCAATGGAAATAACTATGAAATTGCATTTCATGTGTATTTCTATTTGTTGTGATAGGTATTTATCAAAGAGCAAAAAAGTAAAACTACTCAAATATTGTATGACTCAATAAAACTAATTTCTTGTGGTGAGTTTGCATATACTGTATCATTTCCTGATGGCTAGGGATGGGGCTTGGATTGCTAAGTTCTCCAAGGAAAACCCACATGTACAGTGCTACCTTCCCATCCTGATGAAATTTATAGCATAAAAAACTTCCAGTTTTTCTGGGTTGCATTTCATGAGTTTCCTTTTATTTATGGTATATTTTCATCATAAATATCATCCATCGATTCAGAGATCTTATTGACACTGTTCATTATTTCCTCTTTCTTAATCATGGAATTTGGAGGACCTCAGAGGTAACTTAGGCTAAATTGAATCAGAACAGAAATCTCTTCTTCAACATCCTTGCCAAATCAGTCAGATGATAAGCATTTATTAAGCACTTATCCTGTGCCTTACCCTGTATTAAGCACTGAGACTACACAAAAGGGGGAAACTTTCCTCCTACTTTCTGCTCTCAAGGAGTATACATACTAATGGGAGAGAGAGAGAAAATAAAAAATTAGGTTCATAGGAGATAAGATTGATGAAGAAAACCTAAAAAGAAAAGGCATTAGTAGCAAGAGGGGCTGGGAAAGGCAGAAGGCAGAATTTAAGAGTAAACTTAATGGAAGCCATGGAAGCTAAGAGGTTCAGATAAGGCATTTGGATGGACAGTGCAAAGGCACAGAGTTCAAAGAACTGCAAGTAAGCCCTTGTAGGTGGAATGTAGAATTTGTGGAGGGGAGGAAGGTGTGACAAAGGTGAAAACGTAGGAAGGAGGCAGGTTATGAAGACCTTTAAACGTCAAACATAGGATTTTATATTTGATCCTGGAGGTAATAGAGAGCTGCTGGACTTCACTGAGCAGAAGGATGAGGTAATCAGAATTATACTTTATAAAAATCACTTTAGCCACTGTATATAAGACAGATTAGTGTGGGGAGAGATTTCAGCCATGGAAGACAGTTAGAAAGCAATTGCAATAGTCTATTGTTACCATGGTATTTCATGGTATATCCATCTTTTCAAGACCCCAATTGGAGATTTCTTAGCAAAGATACTGGAGTGGAGTTTCTTTATCATTCTAAATATATGTTTAGAAATGAAAGGGGCATTATAGTTCAACCCTCATATTTTACAGATGAAAAGGTTAGGTCATTTTTAAAATGTCAAAAAGTCAGTGAATGACAGATCTGGGATTCGTAACCAGGCTCTATCACTCCAAATTATGTGGGGTTTTTATAGTTCTAATTTGATATCAAACTGCCTTGTATGTTGGTATTTGGAAACTGAACACTCCCATAAATGAATAAGGGAATATGTATACTTAAATTTTTACAATAATTTAAAAAATTAAAACCTATTTTCTCTTCCCCTTGCCTCATTTCCCTGCTAAGCCCCCTTCCCCACTCAATTGAAAATGAAAGTAAAAACAAAACCTTTGTAACAAATATGCACAGTCATGGAGGGCAAATTTCTTCACTGGTCAAATACAAGTATACACAAAACATACACACATACATATATAGACATATGTATGTATATGTATATATTTATACATATATACACACTTACATATGTGTATACACATATTTAAAGTGACCTTATATGTCAGATTGATTAGATTGAATGACAAATGAGCAAGTATATCAGTTTCCCTTAGCTTCAGCTCCTCCAGCTGAGCTACTCTATGGATTCATACTCCAAAGTTTGCTACAAGAAATGAGAAAATGGGATTTGTGTCAAGGGTCAACAAGAAAGGATTTAGGCATATTCTTAGGATAGTCAGTTCAAATATTCAGAATATTCTACAAAGCTATGAAAGAAAGAAAATCCCTTGCTTCTTGGCCTGTGCACTGAAGGTGGATAAGCATCTCCCTTCTAAAGAGGAATTCTCTTTTCTTGCTATAGAAAAATAGCATCCAGATTTGTGACCCAAGGATATAATCAGGAAAGGGACAAAAGTAGCTCCTTGCTAGAATCAATGTAGTCCTAATTATATCCTGTCCAAGTATTCTTTGGAGGGGGAGAAAAAGAAAGAGGAGAAGGAGGAAGCAGCTTTATGGAATTCCCAGCTCAGACACTCATTTGAGGGGCTTGTGTAATGGCATGGATTTGTGGGAGGTCCAGGTAAGATTTCTTAGAGTTTGAACTATATTTTAGGACACCTTGTTTCCTATTCCCAAGTTGCAAATCTCAGACAGCCATGTGGGCATTAGTCTAGTATTTACCAAGGTACTTCTCCCCCCTCAAACACAATCCCAGAAACATGGGTCTAGGGGTTTGGTTTATACAAGAAAAAAAATTGCAGTCCCTGCAAAAAGAGCATCTGAGTAGAACTCTAGGAGACCTTGATTTTAATTTTATCTCAACCGCTAACTTGAAGTGTGATATCGTCATTCCCCACTCTGGATCTCAGTTGCCTTCTATGTAAAATAAAGCAGTTGGGATAGATCACCTTTAAGATCCCTTCCAGATCATATGCTCCATGACTTTTATGGATACTGAATGTTATAGGATGAGAAGGCCTTTTGTTATGTAAATATCACATATGCAAAGGAATGTGCAAATATTTGTAAACACACACATTCACACACACACACACACACACACACACACACACACACACACACACACACACACAGAAAAGAACCTGATATAGGGAAGACTAAGGCCAAGGTAAATTTCATGCAAATCTATCTGAAGCTCTGAGTACTTGATTAAATTTCAAGGGATTTGGCCAATTAAGACAAACTATATTTTCATGCTAATTTCATAGGTATTAGGGGGCCTCACTAATGGCAGGTGTGGAGGATTGTGGAGGTGCAGCAAGAGGAAGATGACAAAATTTTGGGCATGGAAACTGGCACTGGCAATATCCGTCTGTGTCCTGAAAAACCCTGCTGGGAGTAACTGCCCCATGTTGTATTCTTTGGCTCAGCTCTTATTTTCTTGGCTTTCTGGAGCCTCCTGATCAGGCAGTCCAACTCTGCTACTTATTCTAGTTGTGATTATAAAACGCATGGGGGAATTTTCTGGCTCCTGGATGATGCCCTCAGACTCAGAGAACAGATAACAGTGTTTGGATGAAAAGTAGAAAAAGCCCAATGTGTGATATCTTTGGGTCTGAGGGCATGACTCAGGTAGGGCAGTTGAGTCAGGAGGAGGTATGGTGGTAAAAGTCCATGATGGCATGTCAGTTCAGGGCGAAGGCAAGAAAGGCATGAATTTCCCTTAAAAGGCTACACACTTGTTGCATCATGCATTCAGCTTCCTTGTACTCCTTTTATCTTCCCTCCTTATTTTTGCCTTCTGATATGGTCTCCCAGATTGGACCTCTGCTCCTTACAATCAGCTTCATACTTACTTCTATCTCAATCTCTTGACACTGACAGTCTGGAAAACCATTTTATTTCCCAGATTTCATTTGAAAATACCTTATATAAATGGTGAAATAGATAACCTCTAAGTTTCCTTCTAGTCCTAAATTTTATGATCTATGATCTATGAACTAGACAATCACACAAATCTTACAATAACAAAAAAAAAAAAGGAAGACAAATACTAAACAGCTTTGATTGAAAAGAAAGGTGAGTTCTGGTAGCACCTAGCTGGGATAGTTGTTTTTATGTCATATGATGTCAATGTCATAAGGAAGGAAGGAAGGATTTTGAAAATCAGAGACTGTCTTTAATTCTGTATGAGCTAAGCTACTTTTTATCCTTTAGACCCACAGTTCCTTAGAATGTCAGCGCTAGATTGGATTACAGAATAATAGGATTTAGAGCTGAAAGAGACTTTCAAGATCATCTTGTCCAATGACCCCATTTTCCAAAGGAGGCAGCTGAGCCTGAGTAGTGAAGTGATTTGTCTAGTGACATCAGGTTGTAAATAAGAGTTCGCCTAAGAACCCAGGTCTTATGATTTGGAATTCATTGCTCTTCTACTATGCCATAAATTTGGGGGGCAGGAAGGAAGGGGACAGCAAGGGAAACAGTATCTGATTATAGAATGCCTTGAATGTCAGACAAAGGTATTCGAACACTTCTTACTTACTAAGAGGAAATCATCAGAGTGTTTTGAGCAAATGAGTGATATGTCCAGGTCATCTTTACCTGGGAGAGGAGAAGAATCAAGAGA
Source organism: Sminthopsis crassicaudata (assembly GCF_048593235.1). NCBI lineage: Eukaryota > Metazoa > Chordata > Mammalia > Dasyuromorphia > Dasyuridae > Sminthopsis > Sminthopsis crassicaudata. The sequence continues at coordinate 204,908,067 of NC_133618.1, read as the reverse complement.
CATAGTTAATTGTCTTCAAGAATTTGAAGGGTGCCCTGGGGACAAAGGATAAGATTTGATTCCCCCCCCCCCCCCCCCACCACAGAGGGCAGGATGAGAAGTTCCAAGAGGCAACTGAGGTTTGACATTAGAAAAGGTTTCTTAATAAGCAGAGCTCTCCAAAAAGCTTGATGGCAAATAAGTTTTATGGAAGAGATTCCTCTGGTATAAGATCTGAACTAAATGACTAAGGATCCTTCCAACTTACTTTTTTTTTTTCTTTTTAATTTTTATTATAGCTTTTTATATATGCATGGGTAATTTTTCATCATTGTCCCTTACAATCAATTCTGTTCCAACTTTTCCCTTCCTTCCCTCCACTGCCTCCCCTAGATGGCAGGCAGTCTCATATATGTTAAATATATTAAAGTATATCTTAAATACAATATATGTGTGTACATATTTGTACAGTTCTCTTGTTGCACAAGAAAAATCAGATTCAGAAAGGTAAAAACAACCTTGGAAGAAAAACAAAAATGCAAGTAGTCCACATTCATTTCCCAGTGTTCTTTCTCTGGATGTAGCTGGTTCTGGTCATCATTGATCAATTGAAATTGAATTGGATCTTCTCATTGGTGAAGATAGCCACTTCCATCAGAATTTATCCTCATATAGTATTGTTGTTGAAGTGTATAATGATCTCCTGATTCTGCTCATTTCACTTAGCATCAGTTCAGGTAGGTCTCTCCAAACCTCTCTGTATCCATCCTACCGGTCATTTCTTACAGAACAATAATATTCCATAATATTCATGTACCATAATTTACCCAGCCATTTTCCAATTGATGGGCATCCATTCACTTTCCAGTTTCTAGCCACTATAAAAAGGGCTGCCACAAACATTTTTTGCATATACAGATCGCTTTCCCTTCTTTAAGATCTCTTTGGTATATAAACCCAAATATAAACTTTGGATCAAAGGGTATGAACAGTTTGATAACTTTTTGAGCATAGTTCCAAATTGCTCTCCAGAATGGCTGGATTCTTTCACAACTCCACCAACAATGCATCAGTGTCCCAGTTTTCTCACATCCCCTCCAACATTCATCATTATCTTTTCCTGTCATCTTAGCCAATCTGACAGGTGTGTAATGATATCTCAGAGTTGTCTTAACTTGCATTTCTCTGATCAATAGTGATTTGGGATATCCTTTCATATGAATAGAAATTGTTTCAATTTCATCATCTGAAAATTGTCTGTTCATATTCTTTGACCATTTATCAATTAGAGAATGGCTTGATTTCTTATAGATTAGAGTCAATTCTCTATCTATTTTGGAAATGATGTCTTTATCAGAACCTTTAACTATAAAAATGTTCCCCTGGTTTATTGCTTCCTTTCTAATCTTGTCTGCATTAGTTTTGTTTGTACAAAACCTTTTAAACTTGATATAATCAAACTTTCTATTTTGTGATCAATAATGATGTCTAGTTCTTCTTTTGTCACAAATTCCTTCCTCCTTCACAAGTCTGAGAGGCAAACTGTCTTATGTTCTTTTCATTTATTTATAATCTCGTTCTTTATGCTGAATCATGAACCCATTTTGATCTTATCTTGGTGTACAGTGTTAAGTATGGGTCCATGCCTAGTTTTTGCGGAACTAATTTTCAGTTTTCCCAGCAGTTTTTGTTAAATAGTGAATTCTTATCCCAAAAGGATCCTTCCAACTTTCATATTCAGTGATATAGTCCAAACTCTCATGTTATAATTGACCCAAAGAAGTGGAATATGACATTAGTGTCTGATCCTCCAAATCACTTTGCATCTATTTTGTATTATGGATATCTATGTCTAGTATGACTTATAACAACAACAATAATAGCTAACATTTCTATATTAGTTTGCAAAGTGCTTTACAAATATTATCTCATTTTATTCTGACAACAACTTGGGAACTATTATTATCCCCATTTAGTTGAGAAATTTGAGGCAGATAGAGATAAGAAGTTAGATGACTTGCCCAGGTATCATTTGTTGATTTTTTTGAGGCAAATTGGGGTCAAGTTACTAGCTAGTAACTAGGGTCACACAGCATGTGTTAGATGGCCACACAGCTAACAAGTATTAAGTATTTGAGGGTAGATTTGAATTCATGTTCTCCTGACTTCAGAACCACTGCACCATATAGATGTCCCTCTAATTAATAAGTATCTGAAGCTGGATTTGAAAATCTTTGAGGACAGGTAGTGTTTCATGATTTTGACTCCTTACTGCTTGGCATTTATCAGACAATTAATAAAATCTTGCTTGTAGGGATTTAAGTACAGCTACTAAGTATCAGAGCCGGGATTCTAATCTTTCCTAAAACCAGAGGATGGCTTTTGATGAGTCCTCAGGTTTTTAATTTAATTTAATTTAATTTTTTTTTAGGTTTTCTGAATGGCTAAACTTCTCAATACTAAGTGATTTCAACATGTGCTTTCTTCATGTACATATTTAGATGCACTTTGCTAAATAAAAAAATCAGATAATTGCAATGAATAGTTCAGTTGGCTCAAGCAGGGAGTAAGCAACTTGAGATGAAAATAAATGTTAGTTAAAGTATAATAAACACTGGGGCATAAAACTGACACACCAGAGAATAATGATGCTAGGGTATTTACCTTGAGATCCTGAGAATAGGCTTCCTCCCCATGCTCAGGCTGGCAGGCAGCCGGGAATTCACCCTGGCTCCTTCCATTTGGAAGCTGAAACTTGAGCACCTGACCATGCCTACCTCTGTCTGGAAGCCAGTGCCGCCACTGCAGAGTGGTCTGACTGCGACCATGAACTAAATGGTTACTTCTTCTATTGCCAGTAATGGAGTACATTACAGGACTCCAATGATCCATGGGCTGGGAACAAGTTCCACTCCTGAACAAGCCAGTTTTGCTGCCATCAGGATAAGTAGTAAAGAATAACATATCACGAGGCCAAATGCAAATTGTTTTAAAATACACAGATGAGCTTGGTTCAGGTAGTGCCAATGCAGTTTCTATTTCAGCAGAGAGCTGTTTGGGGGCACTTTTACTGCTCTCATCCAATAAAAATGCAACTGTTCAGGGATTCATTAAGTTACACTTTTAGGAGACTGTCAGGGAGAACAGGCCACAAATCTAGCCTAATTCTTGCTTTGGTTTTCAAAGGAGCACATCATTTCTTTGAATATGTGGCAACTTGGTGCCATACAGCAGAAAGAATGCTGAAATGGGAGTCAGAAGACACAGATTCAGGTTACTCAGGGAAGCAGAGCTCAATGTCACTGGACTTCAAGTGTGGAAAACTCAACTTCAACCTGGTTGAAGGAAATAGGGATGCTTTACCCTGGGACAAAAAGGCTCAGGGAGGACCCCAAAGCTGTCCTCAAATAGTTGAGAGGCTGTTATATTCAGGAAGGACTAGATTTGATCTGTTTTGGCCCCAAAGGACAGAATTATGAAGAAGTAGATTTAAGTTTGATGTTGGACAATAAAATTCCCAAAAATTAGCACTGTCCAAAAGAAGAATGGGCTTCCTTGGAAGGTGGTGGGTTCTTCCTTGTTGGAGGTCTTCAAAGTCTTTCAACCATCAAAATCTGTGATTCCTGCTTCAGACATTAGTCCCTCCTCACAAGTTTTTTTGGTTCTACATTATTTATATACAAATAAAATGAAGAGGTTGGCTTAGATAACCTCTGTGGCGATTTAAAATTGTTCACCCTACAATAAAAGAGACTATGGCAGAGATATAAGCCGATGGTACTTTATCAAAGGGACCATGGTTCCCTCTAAGGGAGTGGACTTCAAATCTTTTTCATGATCTGAGATATCCATTATTTCTAGGGCTCGATTTTTATTGGGCTAGATGTCTAGACTTATAAAAACAGGTATATCAAATACAGAACAATTCTATTAATTGATATGTGATATGGAGACTAAAATAAGCAAAATAATACATCAGCAAGATCAGAAGTTAAGTGAAGCAAAGAATATTTTCGTACAAGATAGACAGGTTTTTCCTTAGATTAGACCAGAGGAGATGGTACAAACTATCACAGTCAGTGATCTAAGAGTTCATAAAATGGTCATTTGCTCATGTTGGACAAGACAGAATAGTCTGGAGGTACACAAATAAATTGGAGGACTTTCCACATTGTTAAGTCACCTCTGGTATATTGACCTTGGGCACCATGACAAGGAAAAACAATGATAGAAGGCTTCTAGTTAACTTCCTTTGGTTAAACAAGTGAACTTAGAAACTGTAGCTCATAGCTCTGAGGAACTTATAATCACTACATCATATTAAATAAATTAATATTGATTTGAATAAAGTTTAAGGGTCCAAATGAATTATTTCCCAGACTTCTAAGATTCCTTAACTAATCCCATGACTTTTAGAATCTTGTTGTTTCATCTATAAAATGGGAATAATAATGCTTATAACCACTTGAACTTTAGTTGTTGGGAAGTTCTAGTGAAAGAATGCCTAGGAAATCCTTTGTGAAACATTATCTTCTATATCTGAATGGCTATTTTTGACAAATAATTCCATAAATATAAGATTATTATTTAGATTGAATTCTTTAATCTTGTATCTTTGAGTTCAATTTGATCAGAATAGAATTGAGCCTATATCCACTGAATAGCTGATTTCTTATTCTGTGTTGGGTTCTAGGGAGAAGATGATGTTGTCTCTACCTCATGAACCTCTAGTCTAGGTGAGACTCCCATTGAAGTGCTCCGGCAATGCTGCAATGTGATGGTTCTGGAAAGAAAAAAAGAGAGAAAAAAGGAAGGAAAGAAAAGAAAGAAAGAAGGAAAGAAAGAAAATAATCTTAGGGAGGGTTTAGGGCTTTAGGCTATAAAATAAGTCCTAAATTAAGTGACTATGCTCTATAACAACCAATTGAGAATACACTGATTGTTCACTAGGTTTAAAAATGGCTTAGATATCTGGATTGAATCAACCAGACACTTAGGCTTTTGACTAAATGTGAAAAATCTTTTAATATAAAATATATTTGAGAACCTTTAGATAAACTAGATTTATTGCTGCACAGAAAGTCTTTTTGGATTGGTTGAGGCACTTTTGCCCCTCATATTAGAATATCATATTCCACATTTAAAATTATAGTGCCTTTGCTCTTTTAATTATTTCATTTCTATCCTTTATTTTGCTTATTTGCACATATTTGTTTGCTTATTGTTTTCCTTGCTCCTTGAGAGCAGGGATTGTCTTTTGCTTCTTTTTTATATCTGCAGTACTTAGCACAGTGCCTGAAACATAGTAGATACATATTGACTGATCAATCACCTATCCTGGGGGGATAGATGTAATTGAGGAATCATATTTAGAAGCATAGTAGTGCACACCTGTCAGATTGGCTAAGATGACAGGAACAAATAATGATGAATGTTGGAGGGGTTGTGGGAAAACTGGGACACTGATGCATTGTTGGTGGGGTTGTGAAAGAATCCAACCATTCTGGAGAGCAATCTGGAATTATGCCCCAAAAGTTATCAAACTGTGCATACCCTTTGATCCAGCAGTGCTACTACTGGGCTTATATCCCAAGGAAATACTAAAGAAGGGAAAGGGACCTGTATGTGCCAAAATGTTTGTGACAGCCCTTTTTGTAGTGGCTAGAAACTGGAAAATGAATGGATGCCCATCAATTGGAGAATGGTTGGGTAAATTATGGTATATGAATGTTATGGAATACTATTGCTCTGTAAGAAATGACCAGCAGGATGAATACAGAGAGGCTTAGAGAGACTTACATCAACTGATGCTGAGTAAATGAACAGAACTAGGAGATCACTGTACACTTCAACAACAATACTATATGAGGATGTATTCTGATGGAAGTGGATATCTTCAACATAGAGAAGAGCTAATCCAATTCCAATTGATCAATGATGGACAGAAACAACTATACCCAGAGAAGAAACATTGGGAAATGAGTGTAAACTGTTAGCATTTTTTGTTTTTCTCCCCAGGTTATCTTTACCTTCGGAATCCAAAGTTTCCTTTGCAACAACAACAACAACAACAACAAAATTCGGTTCTACACATATATATGGTACCTAGGATATACTATAACATATTTAATATGTATGGGAATGCCTGCCATCTAGGGGAGGGGGTGGAGGGAAGGAGGGGAAAATTCGTAACAGAAGGGAGTACAAGGGATAATGTTGTAAAAAATTACCTATGCATATGTACTGTCAAAAATGTTATAATTATAAAATTAATTAAAAAAAAGAAGCATATAGTGAATATGTCCAGTTAAGCTCATGAGAATGAATGCTTAGAAAGAAAAGGGGAGAACTCTGACTTTGTCCATAACTTTTTCCTTTGACCAAAAAATTTAAAAAGACCTTATAAACCAGGAGGACCATAGGGTTTTGACAATTTCGTTAACATCCTAGTGTTATAGATTGAGGAACTAGGAACCAATTAGATAGAATAAAGAAGGCAAATTCATGGCTCCATAAGGAGCCCAGCAGAAAACTACTACTATATCTAAGGGAACTTTTATGAGTATCCATAAAGGGGATAAAGGGACTTCTAAGAAGCAGAAGCTATAACTTACCACTTTGCCACATGTGCTCCTTAATCTTGAACCTATTTTTTTCTGAACTCTCTTCATGCTTATGGGAGAACATTTCAAAGCCATTTTTGGGGGAGCGAGGAGGGGTGAAGAATCTTTTGTATCAAGTGTTCTTAACACATCATCTTAGTAAATACTATGAGTTAAAAGTTGAGTCTGGCTGACTAATTGTTGATAATTGATAATCATACTGGTGATGACATGTGAACAATAGAATCAGAAAAGATATCCCTACGCATCTTCTCAGGGCCCTTATTTCTCTAATGGGTGATAAAATAGCTGTAGCTCTGGGGATCCCACCCACTAGTGAAGTTTGGCTGAGAGGAGAAAGTTCTGGTTAGGAAGGGGATATTCAGTGTTGACAAAAATAATTGAAAGACTTTACAGAGGAAGAAGACTTGCAATGGGCTTTGAATGACTAGTGAGATGGGGGTGGGTTTTTTTTTCTCCCTAAGGAGAGAAAACAACAAAAGGGACAGTTTGGCACAGTAGAGCACTAGAGAGATATTTGGTGACAAGAGATTAGAATAAGGAAGGAATCCTCCAAAGCCTTCCCAAATTCCCCTCCAAACATCTAGAAAACTGCCTCAGAATTGATATAGAATCAGGGAAGCAGCTTATCAACACAGCATATGGTGGATAAAAGAGAAGGTGGGGCTAAATAAGGGAAAAACAGCATAGAGGGAAATACAAAGTTATCATAATTATAAATGTGATGAGACTCATGCATAAAACAGAAGCAGATAAGCAGAATGAATTAAAAATTAGAATTCTAAAATATATTGTTTACAAGAAAGGAAAATGACAACAATGGGATACCAAGCCAGAATTTATGGGATACAACTAAAGTGGTACTTAGAGGTACTCTAATTGCTTACATAAATAAAATAGAGAAAAATCAGATCCAATGAATAAGGCACACCTGTAAAAAATCTAGGAAAAGAATAAATTTTAAATCCCCAATTAAACACCAAATTGGAAATCCTTAAAATCAAAGGAGAAATTAATAAAATTGAAAGCAAGAAAACTATTGAACTAATAAATAAAAATAGAAGCTGCTTTTATTAAAAAAAAAAAAAACAACAATAAAACAGATAAAATACTGGTTAAATTGATTATTAAAAAAGGAAAGAAGAAAACCAAATTACTAATTTTGAAAATGAGAGAAAATTTACCATCAATGAAAAAGAAATTAAAAACTATAATAAGTTATTTTGCCCAATTATATGTCAGTAATTTGACAATCTAAATGAAATGGATCTGCAAAAATATAAATTACCCAGATTAACAGAAGAAATAAAATACTTAAAGAAACCAATCTCAGAAAAAAAAAATTGAAAACACCAACAAAGAACTCCCTAAGAAAAAAATCTCCAATGGATCTACAAATAAATTTTATCAAACATTTAAAGAATAATTAATCCCAATGCTATATAATCTATTTGGAAATTGGCTTATATCCTAATGGATATTGATGCAAAAATTTAAATATAATACTAGTGAAGAGATTGTAGCAATATTTTACAAAAATTATATGCTGTGATAAGGTGGGATTTTTATCAGGAATGCAGCGCTGGCTCATTATTAGGAAAACTATCAGCATAGTTAAAAATGACAATTCTACTTGAATTTATTTTTTTAGTGCAATCCAATCAAATTATCAAAAATTATTTTATGGAACTAGAAAAAGAATAAAATTAATTTGGAAGAACAAAAGCTCAAGGATATCAAGGGAATCAATGAAAAAAAAAACTTGGAAAAAGATTGTCTAGCCATGACCAGATTTCAAACTGTATTATAAAGAGGTAATTATCAAAACAATCTGGTACTGGCTAAGAAACAGAGTGGTGAATCAGTGGGATAGATTAGATATAAATTACATTATAGTACATAACTACAGGAATCTGGTATACAATAAAACTAAAGATACATGCTTTTGAACAAAAACTCATTATTTAATAAAAATTTCTGGAAAATTAGAAGAAACAAAACTAGGCACAGAGCAACATCTCACACTGTACACAAAGATAAGGTCAAAATGGGTTCTTGATGTGTGATACCATAAGCAAATCAAGAGAGCATTAAATAATTTATGTCAGATTTATGCATAAGGGAAGAATTTAGGAAGATATAGAGGACATTCCAAAATATAAAATAGATAATTTTGATTATATAAAACTAAAAAGTTTTTGCAAAAACAACCAATACATCCAAAATTATAAGCAAAACAGAAAATTAGGGGAAATTTTTTAGAAAAAGTACTGCTGATAAAGGTCTCATTTCTCAAATACACAGAGGACTGTCAAATTTATAAAAATACAAGCCATTCCTCAATTGAAAAAATGCTCAAAGGATATGAACAAGCAGTTTTCAAACAAAGACATTAAAGCTATTTATAGTCTTATGAAAAAATGCTCAAAATCACTATTCTTGAGGAAAATGCAAATTAAAAGAAGTCTGAGGTATTACCTCACAGCTATCAGAGTGACTAATATGATAAAAAAAATGGGGAAATATTGAATATTGGAGGGGATGTGGGGAAAATAGTACTCTAGATCATGTCTAACTTAAATCCCTTTCAAATTTAAACCTCAGATCCTTAGAACTGGAAGGTACCTTAGATATTCCTACACTCTCACTTTTCATTTTTTCCTTTTATTCCAGTCTTCTTATATAAAATGACTAATATGAAAATGTTTTACATAATAGCATATGTATAACCTATATCTGATTGCTTACCTTCTCAAGGAGGGTGGAATAGAAGGAAGGATGTGGGAGGGATAGAATTTGGAACTCAAAACTTGCAATAAAAAAATATTTTTAAAAAAGTACAGTATTGGATTTAGATCCAGGAAGATTCCAAAGCATGAAAGTATAATAGAAAAAGCAAAGAGCACCTACACCAATCAAAGCACAAGTTTGGATCCAACATACATATGTGCACATATACATGTGCATGCATATACATACACACACTTTTTCTCTGACTCTTGGGCTGAAAGCCACCAATAGGCATCTGATATTAGTAGCACAGATTTATATTATCACTTAAGTGTGGGGTTCTGCCTACCTCTTACTTTGAAGGTGAGAGAGAAAACTGATTTTTCATATTCTCCAGTCTTATCCTGTAACTCTATCCCAATATCCCACCAGGCCTTTCCCAAATTAGTCAGTTGAAAATAAGGTCACTTACAAAATCACAGAGTGATACATAGAATTGGGGGAAAAAACATAACGTTCATTAGTCCAGTGCCTTTATTTTAATGAGGAGGAAACAGGCCTAGAGGGGAAAGTTTTTTGCCCAGTTCTGGGGTTTCTGTTCAATTGCTATTCTTTCTTTCTCTATATTATTAATGTCTCAAGGCAAGAATGAAGGAGGATTTTCACTATGATATATCTTTTAAAAAAGTAAAAGATGGACAGACCAATCTAGACAACATAGTGGGATTAAAAAAATAAAGACTTTATTAAAAAGCTTCTTTGTGGTATCAGGCAGGAAGCGAAACTGCTTTAAACGGCAAACATTTCTCAATCATTTCATGCACCAGTAATCTTGATGATCTTTCCACCTCTAGACCCTCTAATAAAAAATAGTTCAAATGAACAGATATAGTTGAGATAAGAGGAAGGAAAAAAACCAGACGTTTTCAGTGAGTTTGTATATTTTCGTAATGCCACCTCTAAAGCTATGTTTTTGGGATAGACAGAGGTACCACCAAGAAGCATATGGTTTTATACATCAAGAAAGATGATTCTATTATGTGGTTAATAGTAGACCACTTCTTGTATAGTCAGCAGGGTATAGTGGAAAGGATGCCAGATTTGGAGACATTTTAAGTTAGAAGGAACCTTTGAGTTCTTCTTGTCTAACCCAGATCTGAATGGGAAACACCCTCTGCAATATATCCAGCAAGTGGTCATTTATTATTCAAAGTATTTATCTATTGAGGGAAAACCCATTATCTACTGAAGTAACACACTGAATTTTTAGATAGTTCTAATTTTTAGCAAGTTTTTTTTTTTTTTTCTTATATCAGGTCTGAATTCATCTTTAAGACCTTGTTGCTTAAGTTCAGCGTCTTGGGACCAAGTAAAAAATACCTAATTCTTTTTCCAGGCAAGTGTCTTCAAATACTTGAAGATTGCTATCATACTTCTTTTCTCTAGGCTAAACATGCCTACTGCCTACATTACCTCTTCAATTTCCTCTGGAAGTTCTCCATTGATGAATGATTTTTCTAAACATTCTGCCTCAGGCTAACCACAGTACTCTGCATTCAGGCCATGGCAGATCAAATGACTAGCACCTCTCATGTTGTAGGCATTGTGTCTATACTAATATATCTTAAGATTGAATTATCTTTTTATTTTTTGGTGGCCATATCACATTGTCAATAAAGAAAGTCCATTAATACCTCAGATTTTATTTTGACTAAACTTCCTAGCCATGGCTATACCATCTTGTGAAGCTATTTGTTGAACACAATATGAATGAATAAAACATTAATTAAGAACCGACTATCTGCAGAGCACTGTGATAAATTTAGGTGATATAAAGAAAGGCAAAAGACAGTTTCTTCTCTCAAGAAGCTCAGAATCTAAGAGGAAGGGTATAGATAATACATTTGGAAGATTTCAGCTGCAAATTAAACTGAAAAATCTTATGGTCCTTAGGGTGAAAAGATAAAGTAGATGTTAATGTCTCTTCCTTAATATCAGTTCCACTGATAAAAATCCTGTCAGTTTTCAATGTTAAGCCATTTGAGAATGGGCGGGTCAACGTTGGTAGCAAGAATTTTCTTTTCTGGGTATTTAACAGAAGTGGTGATAGTGGTTGTCATTCTGACTCTACAAAGGGGTTGTTTCTCAGAATGATGGTAGTTAAGACTGATCTGGCTGCATCCCTATTCCCAAAGCTCTTAATTTCAAGGTCCTGGTCTGTTTCTACTGGGATCCACTGGTATCCACTGGAGAGATGGTGGTGGCAGGGATTTGTCTTAAAATATTTTCTTTATTTGATTCAATCTAATGGCTGCTTGTTAAAGTTTTTATCTTTATCCTATGTTATCCAAAGTATTATTTATGCTTTTTAGGATTTTTTGTCATCTGATGACATCTTTATGCAAGTCATTCACATAAAAATGTTTAACAGTGGAGCCATCAAAGATCCTTACAGTAGTATGTCATTAGACACATTTTTTTCCCTTTAAATTGTATATATTTGAAGGATTTTTCAAATCTCAGCTCTGTCACTTATTAGCTGTATGACAGCTTCTCTGACTTTTCTCATTTATAAAATGAGGATGTAGGAAGGTACCTTCCAGTTCTAATGGTCTGAGGTTTAGAGTTGTAAGGGACCTAATATAGACATATTCTAGTTTAGTCCCTGATGAATAATCATCAGTAATCAATTTCTGCTTAAACACCTTCAATGACAAGGAACCTACTACTTCTTTGAGAAGGTCTCTTTTTTACTTCTGGAATGTCCTAATTATTAGAGAAGTGTTTTTGAAAAGTTGATTTCAGTTCCCTCAAAGGCAACTTTGAGATCATCTAAGCCAACCCTCTCATTTTACAGATGAAGAAACAGATCTGGAGAGAAGAAAGGACTAACTGCCCAAAGTTACACAAATAGTAAGCATCAAACCCAGGTCCTTGGACTTCACTAACAACTACAGGAATAGCTAATATTTATATAGTACTAAATATTGGTCAGGTACTGTGCTGAGCAATTTGTAATTATTGTCTCATTTGATCCTCGCAACTCTGAGAGATATGTGCTATTATCCTCCACATTTTACAGATGAGAAAATTGAGGCAGGTACAAGTTAAGTGACTTGCCCAGGGTCACACTAACAGTATCTGAAACTACATTTGAATTCAGGCCCTCCAGATTTCAGGCCCAGCCCTCTTAACCATTATCCCACTTCACTGACTCTCAAACAGATGTAAAAGTATGGTTATAGATATTTTAAAGACACTTAAAATGATAAAATATTAGTGTATTTAATTAATAATAAAAGATACCAGATGTAGTGTTGTTGATTAGAAATGATCTTGAAAAGAAATATTATCATAGGGGCAGATAGGTGGTACAGTTAATAGAATGCTGCACCTAGAATTAGGAAGACTTGTTGGGAGCCACCTGACAGTGGCTGCTGGAGATCCAATCCAGAATGGATCTCCTCTAGTGAGAGGATGATTCAAGGAGACTAAGAAGCAGTTGCTGTTCTCTGACCTCTCTCACTGAGAAGCCATTGCATTGTTTGACCTCTCTCCTTTTCCCTCTGCCTCCAATTTATTCATTCTCAGTCCCAAACACCTGTGTCAGGAAAGGCTGCCCTATAACTCCTTAAGATGTTATAATCCATTGCTGTGGAGGCTCTCAGAGAATTGACCTATCCCTTAACAAAGACCTGAGTCTAAATTCAGCTGTATGATCTTGGACAACTCATTTAAACTCTGCCTCAGTCTTCTCATCTGCAAAATTGGGGATAATAATAGCACCAACCTCCCGGAGTTGTTGTAAGGATCAAGTGAAATAATATTTGTTTTTAAAAAGAAGCATTACCGTGTAAATTAACATAAGTATTAATTATAGTATCTTCCTTATAAACCCATCAAAACAGCTAGCAAGAATCGTCTAGGTAGCGGGATGGCAGGTCTTCCTGAAGAAGATAGGGTGAGCTGGCAAGGTGAAATGGTTACTGTGTCTGCCTTCTTGCTGCTTCAGGGCATAAGAATAAGGGATATGTCTTTGTTGAGGTTTTGCATCTTTTCACTCCAAGGGGTCTGAGCTGAGTGGAAATTGCTCCTACCTTGCTATTTACTACCTGTACCTTTTAGTAACTCACTTCTCCTCTCATTGAGGCTGTTTTGTTTGTTTGTTTGTTTTTGTTTTTGTTTTTAACACCAAACAGAGGACTTTATATTTTACCTCCAGGATCAAATATAAAATCCTGTTTGTCATTCAAAGTATTTCATAACCTGTTTCCCTTTATACTCCCTCCCCTTTCCTCGCTCAAATTTACTCTTTGATCCAGTAACACTGGCTTCCTTCCTCATATAGCTCAGAGTGCCTGGACTGCTCACCCTCCTCCTACCTCCTGGTTTTCCTGGCTTTCTTTAAGTCCCAGTTAAAATTCCACTTTCTGTGAAAAGTCTTTCCTGATCTCAATTAATGTTAGCACCTTTTCTCTGTTGATTTTCTCCAGTTTCTTATATATTTACATATGTCTATGTGTCTGTGTGTCTATCTATCTATCCATCCATCCATTCATCCTCTTTCCCTCCTCCTCCTCCTCTTCTTTTTTCTCTTTCTTCTTTTCTCTCTCACTCTCTCCTTTTCTCTTCCTCTCTTCCTTTCTCTGCCTTTCTCTCTTCCCCACTTTCTTTCTGACTCTCTCTCCTTCCTTCCCTCTCATCTATAGTTGGTTACATTTCCTTTCCTCCATTAGATCATGAGTTCTCTTAGGACAGAGATTGGATTTTTTGGGTTTTGTTTTTTTGAAGTGCTTAGCTCAGATCTTGCTACATAATAAGAACTTAATAAATAAATATTGTTTGACCAAATGACTAACCTGTACATGTAAGGGTTTGTAGTACCAGAGTAAACTCTACCAGGTGCTTTCTTAGTTCTAAAATTCTTTGTTTCAAAATCCCTTTCAGCTCCACTGACTTCTGACATTATCTTTTCTAAAATCCTTATCAGCATTGATATTCTATGTTCTAAAGGCCCTTACAAAGCTCCAAAGTCCTAGATTTTGAGATCTCTTTCAACTCTGATATTCTAAGTCTTTTCTTTTAAATATTTTTCAGTTCTGATTTTTTTTTTATGCTTCAAAATTTTACCTTCTGGTAATATGAATTGACTTCAGTGAGTTCATTAATATCGGATGGGAATAAACACACACAATACACATATATGTATATGTATATATATATATGTTTAATAGAGATTTAAGATTTATTTAATTATAAACATTATAAACATTAAAAAGTATTCTGAGGAGTGCACTGGCTTCACCATGGTTAGGAACTCTACTTGCAGAGGTTTTTTTCCAGCTATAATATCCTCTTATTTGTTGATTCTATGACAAAGACTGGAAATTTGCTTAAGCCCATTTTTTTGTCACTTACTTTGTCACTTCTGATTTATTTTATTTTTTCTTTGTTTTAATTGTTCTTTCTGGAATATTTCCAGTCTCATTTCTAATATCTATTTCTTTCTTTACAACATACATCCATGCCATGTTTCTTGTCCTGCAAATATTTCTTTCTCTCAAAATCAATTTGTTGAATCTTTGTTAAGCTGAGTCTATTTCTCTTTTAAAGGAAATGCTTTCTGTATCTATAGAAGGAATATTCTAGGTGAACAATAAAGAAACATTGCTATAAATCTATGATAAACTTATGATATGATATAGGTAGTATGGTGTAACAGAATGAATTCAGCAACTGGAGCTGAGAAATCTGGATTGGAATTATATTTCTTCCTCTTGCTATTTGTATTATGTTAGGCCTGTCAGCCTTCTTGAGTTGTTGTAGTTGTAGTTTCTTGCAAAATAGAATAATAAAATGTAGGGAGACTCAAAACCTGGGAGAATTATTGCTGGCCACAGTTGCTTGTGAAAGGCAGTCAGGTGTAACAAAGGTACTGAGGTATAGGGTGATAGCTTCATGGTAGCTATCACAATCTAAAAATAGCCTCCCATCTATTTTTTGCCTTTGGCCAATGTGTCCATTCTTTTCTTATATATTTTAAAGCTGGAGAGGATAGGGAGGAAGGGAGTTGAAAAATTTTGTTGTTCCTTAGACCTCACACAGCCCTGTGTGGTTTAATGATATCCCCTGAAATGGTTTAAAGGGAAAACAGGTTGATAATCAAGAATTAATTGTAGTTATATGGCAATTGCTAATTTTAAATTAGATAGAAGCTCTGGACAAGGACATAGATGCTTCTAACAAGAGAAAGTAGTTAAAAAGATAGACTAAATTTCCATAGAATCTAATTAGTGGGTTAGCTATTTCAAAGGAGTTTAGCCCAAGTAGCTAAGATTTTGGGAGAAATGGTGGATAAAAAGCCACTTTTCCTGAGTCCAATTACTGGCTGTGTGAGTTTTGAAAAGACCTAAAGTTTAGCTTCTAAGCTAAAAAGGTGTCAAGACCAACAATGTAAAAGCATTTATTAAGTAGTAACTATGTAAAAGCATTTATTAAGTAGTAACTATGTACCTAGCACTCTGTTAAATGATAGAAATACAAGAATATCCCTGAAGAAACTTGTTTTCAAACAGGAGAAAATAGGGAGTAGTAGCTAGGGAACTGTGTTTTGCTTCAAGAAGCCACAATGCTTTTGACTATAATTATTGGGTAATTGCTTGACATCTACTTTCCAGGAATGGTAATATGGTTGTATTTAGATTGATAACTCTTCCCAGAACTAGAGGTGGGAAAGGAAGGGCAAGACAGATATAGCAGGGATATGGCAGTAATAGTTTTGCTAGGTCTGGAGCAGGCTAGTCATAGTGATTGCTCACTAAGCAAAAGCCAAAAAGGTAGAGCTCACTAATAATGATTGCTCACTAATTAGAGTCAGAGGGTGAAGCTGAAGCTGAAGTTGCAGGTTGGAGAGAGAGACTGGAATACTAAAGCCTAATGTGAGGATGTCTGAGGATAACTCAATACAATGTCAGCAATAAGAGCAATATACAAGAGAGTATCAGAGACACCATGCACCTTTTGATGAGATTCAGTGGAGATAATGATGTCCATTAAAGAGAAGTAGTGATATAGCAGTTAGTGGGGAGCAGACCAGGAAAATGGAAATGTCATGGCCAGAAGACTGTGTTGGCCCTACCATGTTGGAAAAATCAGGCTCTACACATGTACCTGTGTGTGTATGTATGTGTGTGTGTGTGTGTGTATGGGTGTGTGTGTGTGTGTGTTGGTCACGTGCGTTCCCAAGGTAGATGGTCCATCCATATGTTTTTCCAAATATGTTCATTATTCTCCCTTGCTAATGTGTGTATTTGTAGAAGAGTGCCCCAGGTTAGTGGGAGAAGATGCTATTACTATTTGTTTCTTACTATGTTATTTCATTAAAAGCTTATTGTTTGAATGCATGGTATCCTCTAATGGACTAAGAAAAGTAAATTCAAAGTAGGACTTTGTGAGCAATGGTTTTGAGTGGATAGTTCACAGAGTACATTGTATCAGAGTAACTTTTCTGTGGGAACCTGAGGGGACAGAATGTTTTGAAAGAAAGTGTTTTGTGAATTTTAAATTTCTATAGCAAATATGAGTTACAAAATTTTAACCTTTAAATAACATATAAATGATATTACTTTTTTCCTATTTAAAATTTTTATAGCTCTTTAAGAGTTATAGACAAATGAAAGTAAAGTGAGAAAAATCAGATGACAACTAGGTGATCTTTTAAGGAAGTCAAAGTTAGAGAAGGGAAGGGCCTCTATAAACTACCCAGTGGAAGCTAATCCCTAAGGCCCAGAGAGCTGTGACTTCTCCAAGAACCATAAGATCTTAGGGCTGGAAGAGATCTTAGAGGCTATTTAGTCCAACCTCCTAATTTTAATAGATGAAAAAACTGAGGTGCAGAGATATTAATCAACTTGTCTAAAGTTATGCAAAGTATTAAGTAGCAGAGCTGAGATTTGAACTCAGGCTTTCTATTTATAACTTCATTGCCCACTATACCATATTGCCTCTAAAGGTTAATAAGTGATGAAGTCAGGACTGGAATTTAGGACCCCTACTCCAAATTCATCTGTTTCCATTATACTACTTTGCTATGGTAGAAGGGATTCTTATCAGGGATTCTAATTATTCTTTTCCAACTCTCAGATTCTGTGATTTGATGCAATTTGGTGAAAAGTCTTGCTGGCTTCCCTTAAACAGACTTCAATTCTATTCTCTGGTGATTACTTTAGTATACCTATTTAAAAGCACTTGAACTCAACATTCTAAACATGTAAAAGGCATTTCAGAGAATGAGACAGAGGAAGCATTCATAGACTCTGATAGCTGAGAGGAACCTTAGTGATCAGGCAGTCCAGGCCTCTCTTTTATTTATCAAAGGCACACAGACCTGACTAAGATCAAAAGGGTGAGAGAGTTTCTCTCTTGCTTTTCTATAAGCTGATCATAAGTGGGTTTAAGGGCAGTTTTTCTTTGACTATTGAAAATAAGTGGCTGCTTAGGTGCTGCTATTGTATAAACATTCTAAACAATGGTGGCTTGTGCAGCCTAATATAACTTCACTGGATCATATTTCTCCATAAATGGCTCACTGGCTGATGGGTTGGTTAATGTTCTTCCTTGTTTCAATCAATCTGATTATTCTAATACTCATCATGCTTGTGATTCCTTGTTTGATAAAACCCCAACGGTTAAGGGGGAAGTATTCGTCATTTCAGCACCTGGTTTCTGGAACAAAGTACTCACCTCCCAGCTGTGTCAGCCATTTCAAAATAACCTTTGTTCATATATATCTGAAAGACCTTGCGTCTACACAATGCCCCACATAAGTAGATGGCAGATAATTTCAGGCCGGAAGAGCTTTAATAGGTTGACAGAAGTTTACCTAGAAGGAAACCTAGATATCATTTAGTCCAAACCTTTCATAAGCAAGTGAGAAAACTAAGACTCAAGGGATTGAAATAACTTCTATTAAATCATATGTTTAAGAAATGGCAGAATACATTTCCTTTTTCTCTTTACCTGGTATTCTTTCCATGGCACTATGCAGCATGCCTATTGATTTGGGCAGGGATAGGAAACCTGGAATCCTCTTTATTTACATTGGGAGCTAGAAGGTCAATGAAAATGATCTATTTTAATGATTTATGGGCTCTCTAAATGGATAACATGATAACATACTATGAAAAGTGCTAAACATCAGGAAATCACTTAGAGCTGGAAGGAACCATAGAGATCTATTAAGTTCTATTCTCTTAGTGAACACGTAAAGAAACCAAGGCCCTGAGTGGAGAAGGTACAAGATATCAGTGAGTGATATGTAGAAATTGGTGTCACACCTAATGGGTGACTATCCATACTGCAGTGCCTCATCCTTCTTATCTAGGACCTTATCCAAGACCTAGATGCCCACTTTCTCTCTGGTCTGGTTTGCTCACTCAACCTACCTTCACAATGGCAGATCTAGGTTCTCCTAGACTACCACAACATGACTCCACTCATATTCTTTCAGCATTTTTTAGTATAATGCTGTTGAGGGGTTGTGGATTAGATAGTCCCCACCTCTATTATAGATGAACAAATAGAGAATTGTGTCAAATAACTTGCCCACAGTCATATAGGTAGTAAGTATCAGAGATGAAATTGGAAACTGGGTCCTTCAAGCTCAGAGTCAGTGATCTTGTGGTACTGTATTCTGAACCAGTCTGAACTAGAAATCAGTTCTACAGCTTCCACAATAAATAGTCATCTTGTTTTTATTTAAAAACCTCCAAGGAAGAGGAATTCATGAATTCCTTAGGTAGCTCATTCTCCTGTGGGAAAGCTCCGATTATTAGGAAGTTTTTCATTATATTGGACTGAAATCTTACTTTTTTGCAGCTTTCACTTATTGTGCCTAATCATCTCCTTTAAGGCTAATTAAAGGAAATTCATCTCCTTATAATATCATAACATTTGATATATTTGAAGGCAGATATTATACCCCCTATAAATCTTCTCTTCTTCTTGAGGCTGAACATTCCTTCAATTTGCTCTTTAGGGAACACATTCTTACTCTCCTAGCCATGTTTGTTTTGCTGATAGCCATCCAAAAACTATTCAGATGCTATGGTTTCTTTATAGAAATATATCAATATATAAATCACCTACTAAGTCTTTAATTAGGGATTTTAATTTTTTCACTATCTTAATGACTGAAATCACTTACACGTAGTTTACTTTGTAATCTGTTGCTCTTATCTGCCCCAGAGAATTTTTATGCTTGAACTAGTATAATGGCCTTCTGGTTTATTTCTCTTCCTCAAGTCTTTCCCCACTCCAATTTATCCTCGACTTAGCTGCCAAACTAATTTTCCAAAAGCACAGATGGGACCATGTCACTCCCTACTCAATAAACTATAGTAGTTCTCTATTACCTTCAAGATTGTATACAAAAATGCTCAGTTTGGCATTTAACACCTTTTACATTCTTCTTTCCAGCCTTCTTATATTTTATTCCCCTCCATGTACACTGGCCTCCTTGTTGTTTCTCACACATGAAAACTCCATCTTGTGCCTTCAAGATGGCTGCCTTCTATACCCAGAATGCTCTCCTTCCTTGTCTCTCCTTCATGGTTTCTTTCAAGATTCAATTTAAATTTCATCTATAAGCTCTCCTTCCTTTAGTGTCTTCCTTCTCGGATTACTTTCTATTTACATTGTATGTATCATATCTACAAAGGCATTTACATGTGTGTACCCATGTGTATGTATATATATGTGTGTTCATATACACACAATATATGCATAGGGGGGCATATAATAATTTGAATGCTTTCTCTCTTATTAGAATTTGAGCCCCCTGAGTGCAGGGGCAATGTTTTTGCCTTTGCTTCTGCAGTGCTTAGCATAGTTCCTGGCACATAATAAACACTTAATGAATGCTTACTGACTAACTATGAATGACACACTCAAGTAGCCAATATTTAGCTTTCTCCTTCTGAGTGAATGGGGAGGTGACAGCAGAGGCTACATACAGCTTTAAAAAGAGTTTCTCAGGTTGTCCCATAGTCTTTTTAGAATTGGGGACAATCATGGTGCTCTTTGACAAGGCTCCTGGGTTGCTTTATAGTGAGTGTGTAAATTGAGGGGAAAGGTAGTTCAAAACTCTATAGGGGATGTCCCTTAAGCTATTGATTCTTTCCAGATTGGCTTCATATTAAGACAGCTAATTATTATATGTGCCCCATTCAAGATTATTTCTGGGGCAGTCTTTGTGAAAAGTTATTTACCACAATCCTGCCTTTCAACCAAACTCATCCAAACTCCTGAGTTATTTTACCTCCTGTAGTCTTATCATTTGTAACTGGTTGTAGACCCTTTGAGAAATAACTGCCCTCTGGAATTCATCAAGACTTTGTTTTCTGATCAAGAAGGGGCACAAATAACCTTATCACTTTATAGACTTATGATCATAGGATTTTAGATTTGAAAGGGCCCTTAGGGTTCATTTAGTCCAACCCACTCTTCCAATAGACTAGGAAACAGCTGATTATCTGGGGCATTCAAGGGGAATTAACTTCTTCCCTAGAAGCTAGCTACAAGATTTTTTTTTATTAGGCCTCAGGTTGACAGTATCGTGATATCTTTCTAAGAGGAAGAGAAAAGAGGTAGAGCTAGGGGAGGTATGTGAGTGTGTGGTAGATGAAGATAGCATTCCAAGTTTCACTGTATTCAGAATTTACCATAAGCCAAGAGCTTTATGAGATATACTTCCTTCTTACCTGTTAGAGACATATTCCCCTTTCTCTACTAACCTAAGTAAGCACAACTGAGATCTGTTGAAATGTAACACAATTAACCATTCCTCACAAGCAAGGCTGGTTCAATAAAGATGAATGATCAGGGAGTATAGCTTCAAAAACTATCTAGGTTTCTAGATGAAACAAACAGGTCCAGGAAAATTTTTGTTTTTTATTTTTTTTATTGTTTTATTATTATTTTAAGCTAGGGTTAAGTGACTTGCCCAGGGTCACACAGCTAGGAAGTGTTAAGTGTCTGAGACCAGATTTGAACTTGGGTCCTCCTGAATTCAAGGCTAGTGCTCTATCCACTGCGCCACCTAGCTACCCCCAGGTCCAGGAAAATTAAATAATAAGATTATAATGATCTTAAGCATCAGGGAAATAGGCATAATTTTTCTGTATTTTCCTCCAATTACAAATGATCTCTCCCTCCTAGGAAAACCCCTTTAAAGCATTGTTGGCTTATTCTCTTGTGGAGCTTGTATCATTCTATTTCAGAGTTTTGTCTCTGATATTTGCTATCTTAATGAATTAGGTCATTTGTAAAATGTTGATGATAATACATTTATTATTTAATAAAGTTAGTGTGAGATAGTATTTAACAAGCCTTTTAGTGCCATATAAAGTATTATTATCATTATTACTATGTTTATCACATCTTTCCTGCAAAATTGTATGCTCCTTATATGCAAGGACTGTGGTGTTTCCAAAGCCTGTAGTAGAGTATTTTGGACAGAGAATCATAGAGCTTTAGATCTATAGAGATTAAATTCATTTCAATAAATCTTTGTTAAAAACATACACTATGTATAGCATTTAGTAGCTTTCTATGGAAAGTAGTGAGCCAGGAAGATACAGATTCTTTGACATACTGGTTGTGTGACCTATACTATATAAACTATATAATTTCTCAGTGTTTTAGACAACTATCTAACACTATAAATTTCAGAGAGGGGGCTAACTTGTAATGAGAGAGGGGATTTTCTTATCTAAGATTACCATGTATCAAAGAAATCACAGCCTAGTCCCTTTTGTAATTGTTTTATTCATGTCCAACTCTTTGTGACTCCATTTAAATTTTTCTTGGCAAAGAGCTCATTCTTCAGCTCATTTTACAGATGAAGAAACTGAGGCGTACATAGTTAAATAACTTGTCCAGGAAGCATCTAAGACTTTAAACTCATGAAGATGAATCTTCTTGATTCTAGGCCCAACACTCCATCCAATGTGCTATCTAACTGCCTACTCTAGCTTCTAGACCTAATTTTATGTGCATTGGCATAGGTAGCACTGGAATTTTTTTTTTTTTTTTAAAGCCAATAACAAAACAAAAATGGAATAGTCCTTGATCTCATAGAACTACTATTCTATTGGGGCATAGATGCAACAAGACTATAGATAAATAAATATAAAGTATATAGGAAGTTAGAAAAAGATCATATAATCCAAACCATATAATCTTTTCCATTATTGCATATCAACCAGATGCCTTCAGATACTCTATGATCCTTCATCCATTTCACATGAAGAGATAACTTTTATCCTTGCCAGGTAACCCTTTACCTGGATAAATGATGCCATCCCATCCTGTCTTCTCTAACAGGTTTCCTCATCTATCATCTCTTCTCTCTTTAATTACTCTCTGTACACCAACTACTTCCCTAGTGTCTAAAAACATACCCATGTTCTCAAAAAAACCCCACCTCATTTGATCCATTTATCCTCACTAGTTATCATCCTATATCTCACCTCCTTTTTGTAGCTAAACTCTTTGAGAATGTCTACAGTAGGTACCTCTACTTTCTTTTTCTTTCACTTTCTTAACTGTAGCCTGACTTCTTAACTAACCATTCTGTAAAGGTTTTGTTGTCTCTCAATTGTAATCCTTCTCTGGGAGGAGGTTTCTTTTTCTCTGTGAAATCTTTTTCTCTGTCCTCTTCTTCCACTCCAAAAGCATGGGATTGTTGGACTTGTGAATCCACAGGACGTCTTCTCCTTGACCCAATCCAGCACTCCACCTCCAGGCTGCTGTCCCAACTCTGGCCCAGACTGGACTAACTCCTTGCTCAATGTTGTCTTCTTTTATCCTCCCAGAGAATGGGCTTGTTCGAACTCAAGGGCTTGTGGGAAACTTACTTCAACCAATGAACTTGCTCCTTTTAAAGGTTATATAAACTCCTTTTCATATGTAAGCTCCTCCTCAGAAGTTCAAAGGGGTAAACTCCCCTTAAAGGTCGGAACCAAAGGTGTGAACTAGAGAATTGTTAAGTAGCGATTTAGCACTTAGTAAGAACCTAACATCTTCCCCCTTTCTTTTGATTTAGAACATAGGGTGATCATGACTTTGAAACATAAATCCATCAATATGGGAGGCATTACACATAATTACATAGATTATATAAACACATAGTAACATAACACATGCTAGAAGTATGTAACAAATAACATGATCAAATAATCATAAATTGAGAATTTATAAATGTCCATAAGTCCATTGTCCATTAGTCTCATCTTGTGTTAGGAAATCCAATGATTTCTGCTGGTTTTAAAGTTCTTTGACAGTCTTCTTATTATCCATACTCTTTCACTGTCAGATGTTTCTTAGATTTTCTCCTTTGTTTTGAGGTTTTTCTCTTTTTATGTCTCTCTCTGATGGACAAGGCGAATACGACTCGTTGGCACCCATCTGATTCCTTTTCCATCTGAAGAAATACAAGCAAACCCTCTCCCCCAAGCAATTAACCTATCTGGTCCCTTCCATTCACCACTTTCTGGGTCTCTCCACATCACCTGAAGATTATCTAAGGACAGTGGAGCTGCTCGCACTGGACACTGCCCTTCTGGTGGGTTTTAAAACCTGTCTGCCAGAGCCAGTGCATCTTTGTCAAAAATTAGAAAATTAATGGTATAGAGAACTAAATTTAGAAGTTCTCTAGGGTTTCCAGTGGCTCCCCCTTTCTTTTGTTTTTGGAGGAGTGTCTTAATGTCTCTGTTTCTTCTCTCTACTATTGCCTGACCTTGTGGATTAAAATTACGGAAAATGTTCCTGCAAAGTTACTAATGTTCTTTTAATTTCTAAATCTGATGACTTTTTTCATTATTTATTCTTTTTTGACCTCTCCTCTACTGTCCCCATCCAAATCACACCCCTAACCATAGATTTCCTTTAAAGTTTTATCCTGGGTCATCTTCTCTTTAGGTACTTGCTTTATTTTACTTGGTGATCTCATCAGCTCCCATGAATTTAATTGCCATTTCTATGCTGACCATTCTTAAATGTACATTTTATATCCTAACCTCTCTACTGACCTTGAACATCTTGAACAATAAACTGTGACAAGCTAGATGTTCTATAGACATCTTAAACTCAACATGTCCAAAACAAAACTTATTTTTCCCCCCATGAATTCTCCCCACCCCATTCCCTGTTATTACAGACAGTAATATCATCATCCCAGCCCCTCAGGTTCACAGCTTAGGAGTCATTCTATGTTCCTTACTATTTCTCATCACCCATATCTATACTGCTGTCAAGACCTATTGATTTCATCTTTCAATATCTCATGTGTTCATGGCTCCCCTTTGCTTATAAGACATAATGCAAATTCCTCTTCTTGGCATTTAAAGCTCCAGTGTGCTCTCCTAGCCTTATAATACATATTTCCAACTTATACACTCTATAATCAGCCAAACAACAGTATTAATTATTCTCTGAACTTGCCCAATTGTCTTTTTAATCTCTTTCTAAACATTCATATAGGTCATTTTTCTCACCTCCAATCTCATGCCTGGAAAGCATTTCCTATTATATCTTCCTGCCAAACTTTTTCTTTTCCTTCAAAGCTCAGATGTCATCCCTTCCATGAAGTCTTTTCTACTCTCCTTAGCTGGAAGAATTCCTTCCTTCCAATTTCCTAGACCATTTACCTGGTTCTTTCTTATGCCTTTAGTACTTGATCCTGGTATTATACATGTTTATATATGTGTTATATTTCCACCCAGATTACAAGTATATATAATATAAGCTATTGAGGGCAAGGACTGTGGAACCTGTCATAGCTGTATCTCATTGTGCAACACTATCTCTTGCAGATAATGACGGGGTAATAACTGGCTGTTGAAGTTTCCTGACTTCCTATCTGGTTCTTTTTCTACCACTAGAACTAGTTTGTTATTAGGTATCTCTTTAAAAACATCTGCTAAATTGACCAATGATTGGCTATCCTTTGCTTAAAAAGGGAGACCATCATATATACTCTTCCTCAAATGGGACCTTGAGAGACTCCACAGTATCTTCTGTGAATTACAAAGAACACTAGTTTGCACAACCATGTTACATTGCTAACCATTTTGAAATATCCCTCAAAAGGTATTAGTATAGATAGGCTAGAGAAAAGGGAGAAATCTGGAGGAAATAAGTGTTTGTAAGGTGTTAGGTCAGCAGGAAGTGAGAAGCTGTTTCTAGCACAGAGGATGTGGCTTAAGGCAAGGTATGAGAAATGAAAGTGGAGAAGGAAGTAGGAGTGGAATCTTGTGGAGTCTTAAAGACAAGGAAGTGGCTTTGTTGACTAAGGTGGGAGGGGAGAGAAGCACAGAATTAAATGATTGGGTTAGGGGGAGAAGGCCAGTCTCTTCCTCAAATGGTTCTACTACTCTTTTTTTTTTTTTTTTTTTTTTTTGAGTTCCTCACAGTGGCCTGTGATATATTTGTAGAGTGGGCATCTGCTGACATTCAGACTTTTAGTAACCTGGATTAGTTGACATTGAAGGCAGAATACCCTTTCCTGTTCAGTTACTTTTCTTAATAAATGATGAGACGTTTTTATTAAAATAGATTTCCTTCATTGTTTTCTATATCTGTTGCATGCCTTATCTGGTTCAATAAAGTTCCCTTACTAGCTAAATGACCTTCATTTCTTATCTTTGCTACTTGCAATGCTAACTGTAGGAGTTAGATAAGACTTTATACCTGGGGAAGTAGAAAAATATTGGGTTTGGTGTCAGATGAACAGTCTAAACTGTCTGAACTCTGTCATTTACTACCTGTGTGACCTTGGATAAATCACTTAATTCCTCTCCACTTTACTTTTTTCATTTGTAAAAAAAAAGATAATTTCTAAGATAAACCAATCAACAAGCATTTATTAAATGCCTATTCCTTCTCCCTACCATCTTGTCATACTGAAGAAAATACCCAAAGTTCTGCTCTCTTGACTGGTGAAAGATTCTACCCTAGGACCACCAGAAACCTCTTTATCTGCCACCTTACCTGGCTAAGGGCTATTTCCTCCTCTTTCCTCACTTTATCCCTTTTCCCATCCCTTATATGTTATCTTCTCCCATTAGGATTTAAGTTCATTGAGAATAGGATCTAGTTCTTTTGCTTATATTTGTACTTATAACCCTTGTGCTTAAGTATAGTACCTAAAATAATAATAAGTTTCTTTCCTTTCTTCTTTCTTTGTTTCTGTTTCTTTGTCCTTTTTCCCTCCTTCCCTTTCTCTCTTCTTCTCTTCCTTTCTCCCTTCTTTCCTTCCTTCCTCCCTTCTTCTTCCCTCCCTCCTTCCTTCCTTCCTTCTTTCCTTCCTTCCTTCCTTCCTTCCTTCCTTCCTTCCTTCCTTCCTTCCTTCCTTCCTTCCTTCCTTCCTTCCTTCCTTCCTTCCTTCCTTCCTTCCTTCCTTCCTTTTCCCTCCCTCTCTCTCTTTCTCTTTCTTTCTTTCTTTCTTTCTTTCTTTCTTTCTTTCTTTCTTTCTTTCTTTCTTTCTTTCTTTCTTTCTTTCTTTCTTTCTTTCTTTCTTTCTTTCTTTCTTTCTTTCTTTCTTTCTTTCTTTCTTTCTTTCTTTCTTTCTTTCTTTCTTTCTTTCTTTCTTTCTCTCTTTTTCCTTTCTCTCTTTCTTTCTCTCTTTCTCTCTTTTTTCTCCCTCTCTTTCTCTCTCTTCCCCCCTTCCTTCCTTCCTTCTTCCCACCTTCCCTATCTCCCCATTGTAATGGGGGAAGATAGCACATGCATATAGCAGTACATATAGAGTATATATAATGCAAATAAGAGATTGTTTTGAAAGAAAGGGTGCTAACTACAGGATACAGTAATGAAGGATCAGAAAAAGCTTCTGAACTGAGTTTTGAAAGAAGCTAGGAATTCTCAGAGGTGAAGGTGGTTCTTCCTTGACCTAACTCCTATAAATAAAATGAATGGAAAAATTATTACATATGTACAAAACAATATGCTAAATACAGACACAAAAATTCACAGGGTTGTTGTGGGATACTGGACATTAAGAGCTTTGTAGCCACAATGTCCAAGGTATATGTCAGCTATCATAGTTAATAAAGCTGCCACAGAAACCCAGTGTTGTATATATTTTTTACTTTATAAAGTGCCAAACCAAGATGGATTTTTCTGCTTCCTTGTGATATACTCAGGAAAAAGGATAGGGCAATATCCTTAGAGTCAAGTAGGAATAGACTTAAATCCTGCCTTAATTTAGCAACACTGTAATCCTGGGTTAGTCCCATCACTTCTGTGGATTATTTCCTTATTTGCAAAATGAAGGAATTAGACTTGATAGTCCCACAGGTCACGTCTAGCTTCTAGTCTCTGATCCTCTTCATCATAACTCACTCATGTCCTTGTAAAACTATTTTCATTCCTCTTCTAGAAAAGTCAGTGAAACAAACAATTCAAACACTATATTTAAAAATCCCACACCCCTCAAAATTTTATCTTATTTTGTTTTTGAGGTTAGCATTTCCTGCTGATCACATCATGAATGTGTAGTAAAGAATTTCATGTTATAAAATTAAAATTTCAGTATTAATTAAGATGGTTTGGGGCACTTTCATGGGAATAAACATTTTGCAGGACTTGCATCTTACCTGATACAGTTTCTCTGTGTATATTTGATGCATAATGCTACTTTAATGCTTCATTAGTTCCATGATATCTTTCAAGTAATCAATCAATATAAATAAATAAAAAGTGGCTTTTAAGTGACAAGTATGCTAGATGCTGGGGAATAAAACAAAGCAAAACAAAGCACCAACTTTCTCCCCTACTTTCCCCCTAACAAACTTACTGAAAGAGCTTGCATTATATCATGTGTGCAGGCACTCACTTCATTGTTGCAGATTGCAATCTCTATATGTCTTCTATCCTCTGAAATAAAGTCCATGTAATTCAACAAATCTTCCCTATGCCATCAACTTAAGTCATAGAAAGCCTACTAGTTTTCTTAATATTGGTGGTATGCTAGTTTAGGACTCAAGTTGTCTCTCTTTTCACCCTCACTGTGGATACATGTTTCACCATTCTTTTAAATCAACCACACATAGCTTCATGACATAGCAGAATTTGAATTTCAGTATGAATATGATAGAATGTTATTGTGCTATAAGAAATAGTGAAAAGGACAGTTTCAGAGAAACTTGGAAAGATTAGTATAGGTTTACCAAAGTGAAGTGAGCAGAACTAGAAAAATTTATACAATTAGAATTAATTATAAAGACAAAGAACTTTGAAATACTTAGGAATTTTGACCAACATAACAACCAACAACAATTGTAGAGAATGTATTTCTCACTTTTAGATAGAAGCGTGATGGATGGATTCAGAGTTCAGCATATTGTTTTTTGGACATGGCCAATGAAGGAGTTTGTTTTGCTCACTATATAAGTTTGTAACATTCTTTTTTTTTCTTGTTTTCTCAGTGGGGTAGAGGGAGGTGACAAAGATGATCTGTTTGGCATTCAAAGCCCTATTTAACCTAGTCCTTTCTAATCTTCTTACACCTTAGTTTCAGACATATGTTCTTCAGTCTAGTGATACTGGCCTCATGGGTGTTCTATGAACAAGACACTCAATCTCTTTGTTCTTGACATTTTCTCTGCCAGAAATGTTCCTCCTCTCTGATTATTTCCTTTCAGTCCCAAGTCTACTTCTTCTAGAAGTTTTTCCTAACCCCTCTTAAATCCAAAGTTTTCTTTCTTTTAATTAGTTTCTATTGCTCCTATTTATCCTTTGATTTGTAGGTACTTATTTACATGTTGTCTCCTCCAATTAGATTGTAACTCCTTAAGGACGAGGACTTTCTTTTGTCTTTTGTATCTCCAACACTTAGTATAGTGCTTGGCACATAGTAGGCATCTAATAAATGTTTATTGAATGAAGAAATTACAACTTGAAAAGAAAATATAATTGAAGAATAATAAACAGCATTGAATTTGAAATAGGAGAACTTGGATTTGAATCCTTGTTCTTCAGTATATATATTGTATGATTTGGGGTAATACTTTCCCTCATTCTGGAGCTCAGTTTCTTTATTTTTTTTAAAAAAGAGAAAATTGGACTAGTTGATTTTTAAAGTACATTTCAACTGTAAGATTTTATGAGTTCTTTATTCTTCTTTTCCTGTTTCTGTTCCCTGCCTCACCTTTTCCTTTCCCCACTTTTCTGTATGCCTTAAACCTGTCATCAAAGTGGTTCTTTATAAGCATTGCCATCCTACCCATGCTATCTTAAAAAAGCTTGGTGAAATGGGGTTAAATGAACATCAGAGGCTTTCAAGGGGGAAAGAAGTATTAAAGGGCAAACTGAGAGCTCTATGTGGTACCCTGGAGAGCAGCCACTTCTGATGGTTTTACTTGGGCTGATTATAAGGATACAAGCTTCATGGTTTTTTGTTTTTTTTTTTTTTTGCACTAGCTGTCCTAACCTCTTCAGCACATAGCATTTAGTACAATATAGTGCAGCAGAAAACAGCATAGCATAAAAGAAGAAACATCTTTTAAACAATTTGCTTTGTGTAGGACACTGTTAGCAACAGAAGAGATACAAAGATCAGACATTCTCCTGTCTTTAAGGAACTAATAGTCTAGCAAGAGGATAAAACACTAAGAGACTGTTTTATATATGTACATGTATATGTATATTTATATGAACAATCTTAGGATATGTTTTGGAAATATGAAAGGAGAAAGGAAGGAATTAGAATTCAATATAGTGTCTTTTACATGTCAGGCATTGAGCTAATTACTTAACAAATGTCTCATTTGATCATATGAGATAGGTGCTATTGTTATTCCCCATTTTATGTAAGAACTAAGGCCAGATTAGTATGACCCTGGGCAAGTTATTTAACTTTAAATATCTGAGTCTGGATCCTGAGTCCAACCTTTAAAAATTTTTTTTTCAATAGTACTTTATTTTTCCAAATACATGTAAAGATAGTTTTCAACATTTATTTTTAAAATACTTTATATTCCAATTTTTCCCTCTTTCCCTTACCTCCCCCACCCCAAGATAGCAAGCATTCTGTTATAGCTTAAATATATACAATACTTTTAAACATATGTCCATATTTGTCATGTTATGCAAGAAAAAATCAGACAAAAATGGGGGAAAAAGCATGAGAAAAAAATGAACAAACAAAAAAGATGAAAATGCTATGCTTCAATCCATATTCCATCTCCATAGTTTTCTCTCTGGAAGTGGATGACATTTACCATCCCAAGTTTAGCAGAATTAATTTGAATCAACACATTGTTGAGAAGAGTCAAATCCAACATAGCTGATCATCACATACTCTTCTTGTTATCGTGTACAATGTTTTATTGGTTCTGCTGACTTCATTCAGCATCCATTCATGTAAGTCTTTCCAGAGGTTTTTGAAATCAGCCTGCTCATCATTTCTTATAAAACCATAATATTCCATCACATTCATATGCCACGACTTATTCAGCAGTTCATCAATTGATGGGCATCCATTCATTTTCAATGCCTTGCCATTACATAAAAGATTGCTACACAATAAACTGGCAAAACATTTTTACAGTTAAAGGTTGTGATAAAGGTCTCATTTCCAAAATATTTAGAGAATTGACTCTAACTTATAAGAAATCAAGCCATTCTCCAATTGATAAATGGTCAAAGGAAACGAACAATTTTCAGATGATGAAATTGAAACCATTTCTACTCATATGAAAGGGAGTTCCAAATCGTTATTGATCAGAGAAATGCAAATTAAGACAACTCTGAGATACCACTACACACCTGTCAAATTGGCTAAGATGACAGGAAAAGATAATGATGAATGTTGGAGGGGATGTGGGAAAACTGAGACACTGATGCATTGTTAGAAAATTGTTAGAAAATAAGATGCATTGTGAAAGAATCCAACCATTCTGGAGAGCAATTTGGAACTATGCCCCAAAAGTTATTAAACTGTGTGTATACTTTTTGATCCAGCAGTGTTTACTACTGGGCTTATATCCCAAGGAAATATTCAAGAAAGGAAAGGGACCTGTATGTGCCAAAATGTTTGTAGAAGCCCTCTTTGTAGTGGCTAGAAACTGGAAAATGAATGGATGCCCATCAATTGGAGAATGGTTGGGAAAATTATGGTATATGAATGTTAGGGAATATTATTGTTCTGTAAGAAATGACCAACAGGAGGAATACAGAGAGGCTTGGAGAGACTTACATCAACTGATGCTGAGTGAAATGAGAAGAACCAGGAGATCATTATATACTTCAACAATACTGTATGAGGATGTATTCTGATGGAAGTGGATATCTTTGACAAAGAGAAGATCTAATTCAGTTCTAATTGATCAATGATGGGCAGAATCAGCTACACCCAGAGAAGGAATACTGGGAAATGAATGTGGACTACATGCATTTTTGTTTTTCTTCCCAGGTTATTTTTACCTTCTGAATCCGATTCTTCTTGTGCAACAAGAGATCTGTATAGATCTGGACACATATATTATATCTAGGATATACTATAAAATATTTAACATGTATAAGACTTGCTGCCATCTAGGGGAGGGGGTGGAGGGAGGGAAGGGAAAAGTTGGAACAGAAGTGAGTGCAAGGGATAATGTAAAAAAATTACCCATGCATATGTACTGTCAATTAAAAAAAAAACAACTATAAATTTAAAAAATAGATTGCTATAAACTTTTTAATTTTTTTTAATTTTTTAACACATGTGAATCCTTTCCCCTCTTTTTATGATCTCTTTGGGATATAGATTTGATAGTGACACTTCTGGGTCAAAGTGTATGCACAACTTTATAGCTCTTTGGGTATAGTTCCAAATGGTTGGATCATTTCACAACTCCACCAACAATGCATTAATCTAACTCAAACCATAACACTCTATCCTCGGCACCACTTAGTTGCCTTAGTGCATAAAATATTGTCTTCATGGATGTAGTGCAGAGTGGGAGGAGGAGAGTTATATGAAGTTACTCTGAAAAAGAACAGTGATATCATGTGATATCATCCAGCCTAAATTTTGAGGGAAATGAGGATAAGAAAGGTAAATAAACTTGGCCAAGGTCACACTGGTTGTAAGTGGAAGAGCCAAAATTCCAACACTGATCCTCCAATGCCAGATAAAAGAGTTTGAATCTTATTTGGTGGGTAATGGGGAGCCACTGATCAGAGAAAGATTAATCATGTATATCTATAAAGATTATTCTAGACTTGGCATGAAGGAATGGAAGTGTTTATATCAAGCCAAATTAATAAGTATTTATTATAAGCCTCACTTGTGTCCATTATGCTACGGGCTTGTCTTGTTTTCTAACAAGAAAAAATTCAGTAGTCTGGGCTCATGTTTGCTTGTACTGTGGTGCTAGCAGTGAAAGGGCTAACATATATATATATATATATATATATATATAGCATTTCAAAATTTGTAAGGTTCATTTCATATTCTTACAACTCCATAGAGCATGTGTTATTATTTCCCTCACTTTACAGATAGAGAAACAGAGGCTGAGAGAGGTTAAGTGACATTCACAGAATCTCAGAGTTAGCCAGTTCAAAGGAAAGATTAAAAAATCAGGTCTTCTTGACTTCAAATCCAATATTCTATTCACTATGCCATCCACAGAGGAAAGATGACAGTTCTGTTATGGAGATAACACCAAGGGGATTTAGAAAGTAGCTGAATATAAAAAGTGAAAGAGAGAAAAGAATCACATATAACCTCAGTTTTTGAACATGGGAGACTGAGAGAAAAGTTTTATTGTTGACAGAAAAAAAGGAAGTCAAAGGGAAAAGCAGGTTTAGAGAATAAATTAATGAACTCAATTTAGGACTTACAAGGAAGGTGCAAACCCTATGAATTGTTTTGCTTGCTTACCTAGATCCCGTAACTTTAGGCATCCTGTTGGTACCCTGGGATAATAAAGCTGCTGAATCCTGTACTGGAGTGGAAGCTTCCAACTTTCAGAAACAGCTAAAGAAGGTCAGAGTCAGATTATCTAATTGAGCCCTTCATTGTACAAGTTGGGGAATTTGGAGTACAAGGGCATGTCAGTGACTTGCTCAAAATCAGTTTACATCTGCATAGTATTATAACAGGTAAAAAGTTTTTCCCTCATAACCAAGGAGGAAATAGACAGCTTATGCATTATTGTTGTCCTTCTTCTTTTACATGATTAGGAAGATGGGTTTCAAAAAAAAGCAACATGATTTGCCCCAGGGGCATACACTTAGTTATTATCTGATAGAGGATTTGAATCCTGGTCTCCTCATTCCCTCTGAGCCATTCTTTCTATGATCCTGTGGATCTGCTCCAAACTCATAGCCAGAAATCTTGTTGGCTCTTATAATTATGTTAACTGGATGAATGAAAACTGATTTTAATTCAAGAAAGTATGTAAAGAGATAATGAAGGAAAAAAAAAAACTTAGTCATTAAAAAAATGAGAGCCTATTTCAAACACAATGTAACTAATTCCTTGGTGTTGTGAAACTACATCTTCAGAGCTCTCTCACTATGTTTTTGAGGAGAGGGAATACTGCCATTTTGAGTATTAGATCCTCTGGACCAAGTAGAAAAATAATCAAAGGTGCTGCTAGAACAATGAAGAAATTCTTTGTTGTATTTCAACAGCATTTTCTAGCAAAGACTTTCAATATACTTTGCAGTTACTGCTGAGCTGTTAGTTGTTCCATCATATCCCTCTCCCAGGACCAATTTTCTCCACTGCCATACTGGTATACCACCTCTTTCTGGAGTAGAATGCCTATATGTTGCCTGACTTACCCAGGATTACGCAGCACTTTATTGGGGGTCTCTGGGACTCTATTCCATTGCTTTCTCTCTCTCAATGAAAGTTGGCTCAAGTGTTTAAATCCTAGGTAGAACTGAAATAATCTTTACTTTGATAAAAGTACTGAAACATTTCTTTCCTCTTTCTAAGTCCCTACCTTTTTTTTCACTGTCATAAGATCCCTCATATTTTGGATTGTAAATGGGTCTAGATATTTGTAGCTATCTTTGAGACTTATGACTGCTTGAAGACAAGGAATGTTTTTCTTTTGTCCTGTTTTCTTTACTTTTTGACATAGTGTCTTATACATGGAATAAATGTATACATGAAATAAATGCAAATAAATTGGATTCAAGTGTATCTATCTTTTCTTTCTCTTTTAAGTAAACTTGCTTCCACAGTGCCATGAACTGTATGCTTGCAATTAATATATACTCTCATTCTCTTGGGATGGAGAAACCATGTATATATTTCCTTAGATTTAATGAGTGGGGACAATAAAGGAAGAGAGTGAGAAATTCCCCCAAATTATATCTGAATCTGTTACATCCTGAGAGTCTCATTCCTTTTTCTTGTTAAAAAAATGTCATAGTAGAAACAAAAAACCTCAACTTTTTTATATTAAAAATGAACTTTTCTGCTTTAATTATTTTTTCTTCCCATAAACCCCAAATTCATATCTCATCAATCACCCATTCAATAAACCTTCAAATAATAGTCCTGTTTGAAGGCTTGAACACTTGTCAATTAATTAGATGAAGCATTTTGTAACAACTGGCTTGTTGTCTTTGCTTTCTGATATAAGAAACATCTCAGTCTCCTTGTCCCACTTCTGAAACCAAGATGAACACCCACAAGCTGCCACACCTACATTGAAAGAGTGGATCACTGTCATGAATACATTGCCATAAATAAAACAGGCCTTACTTTCTCTGAAGTGGAATCATCAATAATTTGAAAGAAACCATGCTCAGCAAAGTAAGTGAAGTGGCATTCAAGTATCAGCATTTTTGGATTGGGAAAGAAAATAGGTATTTGGCCACTTTTAATCTAACCTACAAATAGTTGGTGAAGATGGATCTCCCCTCTGGGGATCTGTGGTATAATAATAAGGATAATAACCTTCCTTCCTTCCTTCCTTCCTTCCTTCCTTCCTTCCTTCCTTCCTTCCTTCCTTCCTTCCTTCCTTCCTTCCTTCCTTCCTTCCTTCCTTCCTTCCTTCCTTCCTTCCTTCCTTCCTTCCTTCCTTCCTTCCTTCCTTCCTTCCTTCCTTCCTTCCTTCCTTCCTTCCTTCCTTCCTTCCTTCCTTCCTTCCTTCTTTCCTTCCTTCCCTTCTTCCTTCCCTCTGTATCTATCTTTGTCTCTGTCTGTCTGCTGGTCATAGATCTGAAAAATAAAATCTTTTGAGGAGGGGACAAGAAGTATGTGTCTTTTACAAAGAGATAGAAAGGGAAAGAAGAATTTTATTTCCTTGAATAGGGACTCTTATTTTACATGCAGATGCTTATGTACCAAATTCAGAGCTGCCTTTACCTATCTACGGACTTTTAACCCTACCATTATTGTGGTCAATTAGGACTAGATAGTGGGAGTTGCCAACTAACTTATAAACCACACTTTCATGGAAAGCCTGCAGCTTTATTTAATTAAAGTCCTTGATCTATATTGCTGATGAGAGAAAGAAGTTTAAACATCATTACCTTAGCAGCTGAGATCCAAGAAGAAGATTAACACATGTTGACGGGCTTCTGAAATGTGTTTGCTTGGGCTCCAAGTAATGACTGAGCATATAGGTGAGATTTAATGCAGAAAATTCAAAAATGGAGCACAATTAGTTTAGTATGGAAGATGGTGATAATATTTTAATAACATGGAGTTTATGCAAAAATTTGGCTTTCATCTGTGTAATTAAGACTAGAGAAAGGTTTAATGTGTATTTATTGAGCACATAGTAATAATAGCATGTGAGTTGAATACTAAGGCAATGTGGGTATATTTTGGGCCTTTTTTTTTTTCTTTTCTTTTAAGTTCACTACAAGTTGATTTTTTTTTCATAATAGCTATGGAGCCAAACAATAATATTGGTTCTAAATTGAAATTAGAATATATAAATGTTCCATTCAAGTTTTAGAAAAATTACATCAGGAAAACACTTGATTAATCTTTAAATGCTTGTGAGAAAATACCTTTTTTTTTTTTTTTTTTTTTTTTTTTTTTTGTAAATCAGCCTTGTACACTTCTTTTAAAATATATTTTCAGCCCTGCTTTTAAAAATGTGAAGGTCCTGTCATCATTTGGGATAGCTGCATGGAAGAATGTGTTCTACTGCAATGCTGATGCAAAGGGTATCATCTTTTAGTATGATTCAAGGTTTATGAATTTATGACTTGGATATTTCTATTCAATCCATAGCAATAATATGCTAAGAACTGGACTTACATAAATGAAAGTCATTATTGGGCCCAAATTTGATGCTTTCTTAGGTAATGAGTGATGTGGTGTAAGCCCATGTGTAGTGAGGATTGTCTTTGTGTAGCTTGAAAAGAGGTAGAATTGACATCTTTAGCCTCTTTTCTCCTTACCAATCTTTAAGGAAGACTTTAATTCCTGTTAGCAGGAGTTGGAGGAAAGCAGGAAATTGGAACGTGATAGAGATTGCCAGCTCTTCTCATGTCTTCTCTGTCTTTTTCTTTAGCTATCTGGAGTGGGGTTGACTTCTTTCACATTGTCTCTTGAAGCTGAAAGACACAAGTCTGAAGAAGACTAGAAAAGAAATTTAGTTCTTGCATTCTGGTAGAATTTTTTCAATAATCTAAGGTCCTATCTGTTATTCAACATGGTACCACACAAGAATATTACTAGAGCTCTTATATTTAATTTAAAAAAAATGTAATTGCTAAAGTATTTATTTTAAGTTTATCCACATTTCTTTCCCACTTACATGGTGTGGTTAATTGTTTGGTGGGGATAGGATTATGGTATTTATTGCGGAAAAGGACTTTAGGGAGTATGTAACCCACACAATGATCAGGGGAGAATGAGGGCAAAGTAAGACAAAGTATTTGCTAACCTACAGTAAGAACTTCCTGAGTCTTCTTCTGGAACATCAATTTGTGCAATTCTCCACAAGTGGCCAGTAGTGAATGTTAAACTTTTCCTACAGGTAGACAGCTAAAAGATATTTCAATTCCATCCTGTCTTTTTGCAAGAAAAGAAACTGAGATCCATTGAGAAGACTTTTCTTGTCCAAGATCACACAGAGAGCAGCACAGCTGGGATTTGAATCTACACTTTTTGAAATATAGCATCTTTCCATTCTAAAGGTCACTAACAATATTCTAGACTATTTTCAATTATAGAACCAGTTTTTGAAATCTACAGATGAGTTAGGGTTGGTGATAAATCAATCTGTAATTTGTTTTTGGGGAGGCTGCAGTTAATACAATGCTTGAGCTTGAGAGATATGAACTTCAGTGGAGCTAAGGCTGATTGGGTATTCAAATTAAGTATGGTAGGCACCTAAGAACAGGGGTCCTAGGTAATAGGAAGAACCAGTCTAAAAAAAATCCATAAAAAGGAAATAGACAGAAGGAGTCAAGAATTTAGAGTTGTGTTTGCCTTTGACCTTAAGCAGTTAATATACATTTGTTCTCTAAGTAGATGATTGTGTCATGGCTTATCAGAAGGTTTCATCCAATCTTTGTGGTCTCTTTCAGGCAAGTTCTTTTTGTTGAATATTTAAGGAGGCATCACTTTGAGGAAATAGTGATCTCTCTGGGCTCTATTCAGATGGAATAATCAGAAAACACAATCTTGCAATGATAAGAGCAGTTACATGCCTGACTGTCCCCCAAGCTTGCTGTGAAATAGGTTAGTGCTTGTGTTCTGCCTGTAGTGGAAAGAACAGGGTCTTCTTAATCTTGACTCTTGTCACTAGATTGTGATGACTGGAAAAGAGAAAGAGGTGAATGACCTTGCCTAGCTCAGTCTCACTTAAACCCAGTTTGCTGGAAAATCTAGATATCATCTTAGTGAAGTCATTGGTCTTCTGAGGAGGAAGGATCAACAACAAAACCCTTCACAAGCTAGCCTTTATGCACTTGCTTTTGGAACGATCCAGAAAAGATTTGGATGGTCCCTGAGCAATGATAACATAAACATTTATGAAGTTTTCTGTATTGTTAAAGTCATGGGAAGAAAATCTTTTATAAAAACAAGCAAGCTTTCATTTGAACTCTAATAGATAGGGGGAAAGTGCATATTTCTCCAAGTTCAAATTTCTTTTAGACAGTTTAGTATTCCATCACACAATTTGATTACAGTAGAAATAGAACCAAGAATATATGGTCAAAATTTTAACAACTATTGTTTTCATTCAGTTAAATTTATTTAGCACTTTTTGCATGAAAGATATTAGATTAAGTGCTTAGGCACAAAACCAAAAATGACAATAGTGTCTGCCTTCATAGAAATTTCATTCTACTGAGGGAAAAACAACATACATGTAGATAAGTAAATGCAAAATACTTACAAATCAAATAAAAAGTACCTGGAAAAATAAGGCCGTATGAAGAAGGAGACATTTGAACTAAGCCTTGAAGGAAAAGTTTCCTAGAGGCTGAGGTGTCAAGGAGGAACATTCTAGACAAGGAAGACAGACTTCAAAGATATCCAAGTGGGAGATGGTAAGCCATGGGTAGGAAGCAGGAAGTAGATCATTTTGATTGAAATGTAGCAGACATGGGGGGATTAACATGTGATCAATCTGGAAGGTTATACTGGAGCCAGATTGTGTAGGACTTTAAATGTCAAATAGGGAGTCTTTATTTTTTTACATGTTGATTCTTGTTCTGGTGTAGCTACTGAGTTCCCTTCATTTTCTGAGATTCTATGATTATCCCATGCTTCTTCTTCCATGAAATGTCCTCTTGATCTCACTGTGGTTAATCCTTGTCTCTCTTCAAATTACCTTGCATTTACTTGTCACAGGATCATAGATAGATTTCTATCTGGAAGGGACCTAAGAGCTTATCTAAGCCCAACCATCTCATTTTAGAGATGAGGGAACTAAGGTTGAAAGAAGTGAAGTTACATCCCTAAGGATACCTTAATAGAAAGTAAAACCTTGCGACAGCTAGGTGGCCTTGAATTCAGGAGGACCCGAGTCCAAATCTGGTCTCAGACACTTAACACTTCCTAGCTGTGTGACCCTGGGCAAGTCACTTAACCCCAGCCTCAGGGGAAAAAAGAGAGAGAGAGAGAGAGAGAGAGAGAGAGAGAGAGAGAGAGAGAGAGAGAGAGAGAGAGAGAGAGAGAGAAATTAAAACCTTTCAGGACAGTAATAGCATCTTTTTTCTCCTTGTCCCCTTCCCCTCAAATCCTAGAGTGGTATTTTGCATTTAGTAAGTAGATACTTAAATTTTGAAACATAATGACCTAAGAGGATTTCAAATATCTTGACACAAGATCCACTTCTCTTTCCATGGCACCATACTACCTCTTTCTTAAAGTTTCTGTGACATTGAGCTTCCTTCTTTTGCTAGAATCATTCCTTTCCTTTGTTCCTTCATCTTCCTGTTGTCTAACTGTAGATGTGACTCAAGTTTCTATCATTGGGCCCCTTTCCTATTCTCAATGAGATATCATGGGCTCTTTCCCCTAAATAATCTCTAAGATTCATCCCATTTCTAAATATATGGTCCTATATGAAAGTCACATAGATTAGAAGTCAGAAGATCTGAATTTGATTCTTCCCTTTGCTACCTCTTATGTGATTTTGGATAAGTGATTTCATCTTAGTGGCTTTTTGTATCAAGAGAGGATTTTGGGACTAAATGATCTCTTGGGATGGGATGGAGCCACTAATTAGTGGGAACTTTGTAAATTGTCTGTTGAATTAAATTGTTGGATATAGTAGATTCTCAATAAATTCTGGTTGATGCTAATGAAATCTTCCTATTTCTGTCTTCCACAAATAGCTGTTATATCCAGGATTACCAGATCCAGTTATTCTTGTCACTTTGATAAAGATAGTGTTTCAAAAGGTATCATGACAATTGAAAGTGCTATCGAAAATCTAAGGTTATTTGTAAAAAATAGAATTGGGGCAGATGCACGTATAATTCTCCCTATGACATTCTCCTTCTGCCCCCTTTTTACTGTCATATTTTTTTAAACATGGTAATAGTTTTTTACTTCCCCAAGTCTGTGATAGACCTGGAGACTTGGAGCAGGGGAAGAGTGAGTGTAGCTGAGGGGAGATCTATAGGTAGAGAAGATTCTTTTAGAACTGTTATATTGAGTGAAGTACAGGTTTAAGACAGGTGAATATTAGAATTTTCTGCTAATGAGACCAAGATTCCTATATTCCTCTTTTCCAAGGTATGTTTTCTGGGAGAATTAAACACAATTGTTTCAATAAATTTAACATTCTGTGGTATAGTGGAGAGAGCAATTGTCTTGGAATAAGTAGCTCTGGGTTCTAGCTTCAAATCTTCCAGCTCTGCCTTTGGACAAGTTATTTTGTCAATAAATATTTATTAAGTGCTTACTATGTGCCAAACACCATGCTAAGTCTGGGAATGTTGTTGTTCAATTGTTTTTCAGTTATGTCTGACTTTCTGTGACCTCATTTGGGCTTTTTTTGGGCCATTTCCTACTCCCTCTTATTTTACAGATGAGGAATTGAGGCAAACAGGGTTAAGTGATTGCCTAGAGCTTCACAGTTAGTAAGTGTCTGAGGTCAGATTTGAATTCAAGTGCTGCTGAATCCAGGTCTGGCACTCTATCCACTGCACCACCTTGACGCCCAAGCTTTAGGAATACCGCCCCCCCCAAAAAAAAGTGAAAAGGAAAGATAGTTCCTTCCACAAAGAACTCACAATTTAATGGGGGAAGACAGTAAATAAAAGGAAGCAAAAAAAAGAGCGGGGTGCACCTGATGGGGATGTGTGTGATGGAGAGCTGCAGGAGAATAGTTAGGTCAGAAACAAAGAGAAAGGTGTCCCAAGTTTTCCCTTTAAATTGATTTTCTGGGAGGAGTTTTCCATCTTTATCCTCTCTAACCTGATTGAAGGGCACCAGAGGAGGAGTTTTAGGGTTGAAATCAACCATTCTGTGCCTTTCATTGTAAAAAGAGAATAATACTTGTTCTACTCAACTAATATAAAACTCATACGTGAGTTGTATGTGAATTCTAAACCAGCTTTGGTTTAGAACAATGAAATTTAGTTTCAAGGGTCAAATAATATTTCTAATATTAGAAAAGGGACTTGATTGAAGACTTTTTGGTTCATGGCCAGTTCTCTATTCACTATAATATACTGCAAAATAATAGTATTTGAAAGTAAATCATAGAAGAACTTTATAAAAGATTAAAGGTATATCAGTCAGATTGACTTATCTCTTTAGTATTTATATATGTTCTGTATAACTAATATGTATTATACACACATGTATACTTAGGGATATACATACATGTGTGTATATGTATATATGTGTATTATGTACACATACACATCAACACACCCCTCCCAAATGTCTATTATATTCTCAATATTTTACTAGATCCTATGGAATATAAAGAAGAAGATATAGTAACTGTTCCCATCAACCTAGCTGGGAAGATAAGATTAATATGTATGAAACAATAGAGAACAGTATAAGGCAGTCTATAATTAAGTGCTAAAGTGTGTGGTAAGGATTAACATGCAGCCTGCTGTAGTGGAAAGAGCCTTGGTTTAGAATTGGAAGAGCTCTGTTCAAACTTGCTTCTGCCACAGAAGACTTGTGTGACTGGGGGTAAGCCCCCTCTCCTCTTGGGGTCTCAGTTTCTTTATCTGTAAAAGAAGAGGATTGGACTAGATGACCTCTGACATCTGTTCTTATTCTAACATTTCCTATTCCATTGCAGAAATTCAAAGGAGGGAAAAATCAATAAAGGCTGGCATAGGCAGGGGAGACTTCCTGGAGGTGGATGGCCTCCTGGGTTTTGAAGGAATGAGTAATTGCACATGTGGAAGCCAAAGTGGAGGGCATCCCAGGTGAAGGGAACATGAAATCTTAATGGACAGAACATTATTGTAATGCTGTTTGTATCTGTCTGATTTCACTTTAGGTAATTGTTAGTGGGGCTAAAAGTGACATATTATTAATTTGGAGACTAAAATACATTGGTTTATGACATCAGTGGTAAGGATTTCCATTTGACCTATGACTAGATTTCAAAAGTCTAATGTTAAAGAAATTTTTCTATGTCATGGCTCAGGTAATTTTCTTTAGTGGTTGAAGATCAGTCTGTTGATAAAATGTACTAAGCATCTGCCTTTGGCTTAGCATTGTATTAGGTATTGTTGGGAGCAAAAAAAAAAAAAAAAAGAAGAAAAAAAGAAAAATAAAACAAAAGAAAAATGAAAGAAAGAAAAAGGAAAAAGAAGTAAAGAAAGGAAAAAGAACCATTCTTTCCCAGTTGGATAATAGGGATATAATTAGGATTTCCAGATTGCCTACCACCTCCCTTTCAAATGTTATCCTTTAGTCAAGAAGGGGGAATGAATGGCATTTTGAATGTCAAAGGTAGGGAATAGTCAGCAATTTTCTGGTTGGGATCAGAGGGTTGAGCAATGAGGGCAATTAAGGGATAGGTCAAATAGGTGAGGGTCTTAAAATCAGCAGTTTTCTTTCAATCTGAGCAGCAATGGAGAACCACACTGGATTCCTGAAAAGGAGAGGGATAGAAGCCAAGCTATTTTTGAGGAAGAAGATTCTTGATGTAGTGAAGGAAACAGAGTTTGAAATCACTGGCAAGATTGACTGGTGTGGGTGTTGTATTACTCTATTGATGTAAATTTTAAAAACACAAAAATAACTAGAGGAAGGCTGGAAGTGCTTCTATGGATTTATGAGAACATGTAGATGATGGGCAGTGAGTTCAATCAGCATCTTTGCTGGGAGAACCCACATTGAGGAGATGGAAGACTGGCATTGAAGTATCTCTTCTTTCAATTTCTCCATTTCTTTTTTTAAATCAGTGTCTGTGAAAGGATTAATTTGCTGAAGGCAACTGCTTGTGTTCAGTAGAGAGAAAAAGGATGACTAAGATGAGGAAGAGATGGAATATATAAATATAGAAAAGATGGTAAAAGTGATGTGGGTCATATAGAATATGGGGAGCTCAGCAAGTTCTGAAAATTGTTTTCCAGGTCTATTTTTTTTCAATAATCCAATATGCAAATGACTCATAAAAATCCATTTTTATATAACACTTTAAGATTTACAGAGCACTTTCCTCACATCTGTATGATACCATAGAATTAGATCTGCAAAGGTCCTTAGAAGTCATCTATTTTTACTAAGACAGACACTGCAGCCCAGAGAGTTTAAATGATTTACTGTAGATCACACAGCTAATAAGTGGTACATGTAGGATTCAAATCTGCGTCCTTGACTTTAAACCCAACTTTTTTCAATTGTGCCACATTGCTTCCGGTTGGAATAGAACAAATATAATTTTTTCCTTTGAGGAGGAAACTGAAGTCCTCAGAACTGCTTATGTTCCCATAGTTACTAAATTAGTAAGGTAGAATTTGAATCTTGACCTGTTGATTTCAGATTCTATTACTCCATATTGCTTGTGGACTGACTCTAAAATTCTATATGTTCAAACCAATAAATATGAGCTGTGTGAACTTGGACAAATTCCTTTACCTCTCAGAGCAACTGCTTCTTTCTCTTTAAAATGAAGATTAGACTAGCTAAGGGTTCTTAAACTTTTGGAGTGACAGTGATCTCTTTGGCTGTGAGGTGAAACCTGTGAACCCCCTCTCATAATAATATTCTTAAGTACATAAAAATTAAACATAGAGAATTACAAAGGAAACCAGAGACTAGTGAAAATAAAGATGACTTTTTCCCCTAAGTTTAAAGACCCCCTAAAATCTGCTCATGGACTTCAGGATTCTTTTCAGCTCTAGAATATATATCTAAATGTTTTTTTTCCAATTCAATTTAGAAGCTGTGGTAGGTGGG
The DNA here is from genome assembly GCF_048593235.1 of Sminthopsis crassicaudata. Taxonomy (NCBI): domain Eukaryota; kingdom Metazoa; phylum Chordata; class Mammalia; order Dasyuromorphia; family Dasyuridae; genus Sminthopsis; species Sminthopsis crassicaudata. Next base: position 204,863,862 of record NC_133618.1, on the reverse strand, counting down.
CTTATTCCCAAGCATTTAACTCTTGGAGGTCCATGTTTGAATGCTGGCTTCTGATCAAAGAGTAGAAATGGATTATGCCATCTCTGTTTAGTCTCAGGTGGAGAGTGAGCTTGTATCACAAACTGGCACCACTCTAGCATTGAGAGGCAGGGGCAGGATATGGGGATGTATTTGGCATTTTGCCTACTTTTGACTTTGAGCAAGGATCTGTATTTGTGTGAACATTAACTGTGCAGATTAAATCCTCTGCCCACCTCAACATGCAGTTTTAATGTTAGTCATAAGCAAAGTAATAATCCTCACTTCATCACCAAACACATCATAAGCACAAAAATAATTTATGAAATCAATAGAGCAGAGGAATGTCCAATAAGTCCAGGAGATGACCCCCAGAACACCTGGCTGCCCAATTCCCACCTGAGGTAATAATCCTGTGGAAAGGAAAAAATGATTCAGGTTGTTGTTGGGTTTTTTTTTTTTAATAACCTTCAATCACCTTCTTACATATTTAAAGTGCACTGATTTTCTCGGGTGGACATCAAGATTTTAAAAGTAATATATTAAAAAATTAAAAAGAAAATAAGCATAACCAACATCAATGCTGGGCTCTGTGGGATACAAAGAAATGGAAAATAATAATACTGAAAATGGACTAAACATTTGGTAAGTATTTACCTGTGGTGCTATTCAGGATTTAATTTTTATGCTCTTTATGTAATTATTATCCAGTGTTATTTAACAACTGGAAAAATTGAGTTTATTTTTACTTAAGGGTGGAGTGTCTAGGGAGGGAGAAGGTGAAAAGAATTCACAGGTCTTAAATTGTATTAAAACTGCTTCAACTGCTTGCTTGTGTCAACAAAGTGAAAAGAGGTGGAAGGAATAACCATCAGAAGGAAAAGTTACTGAGATTCAGTGGATCCCTAAATATAGTACAGTAGGTAATAAAAGATAAATATTTCTTGCAACTAACAGCCAAGTTGATAAATACCAGGTAAAGCTGCACCTGTTTTCCTTATCTAACCTTTTAAGAATGCTATCACCCTGCTTCCTGTTTATCCAGACCTCCAGCTGAAGAAGGGGATTGTTCCTGTGGGGGAGATCTGTATGGAAGTACAAGCATCGCTCTCCTCCTGGGGAGGAAAGGGGAGGCTGAGTTTTAGGTTTTATTTCACATTATGGATTTAATCACCAGGTGGGGAGTGGCTCCAGACACCTGCGTCTTTTAAGGTGTGACTTAATTTAAAGATATAAATGAACTCCTTTCTTAAACCTTTTTTACTGAACTGACAATTCCATTTTCCCTGAGGATCCTTTGGGAGTTCCTTAGCAGCTCCCACTATTTTACTTGGTGGGGTGAGGAGTTAGAGATTAGGGACTGAATCTGAGATTTTATTAGTAAAGGGATTTTCTTGATTAAGAAACTTACTCTAATCTATATGGTTCAGCACCTTTTTTTTAAAGATTTGCTTACCATATAGTGACTTGCTGGTGGTCATAGTCCATATATCAGAAGCAAGACTTAAAACTTAGAGGTCAATTCTCTATACACTACTGTCAAGCTGCCTGTTGCAGTGGAAAGGAGTCTTCAATTTAGAATAACAAGACATAGGTTCAAATGCTGGTCAGACAAAACTGTGGCCTTGGACTGTTAGACTTGATTTGAGAGGACATCCACTTCAAGTCCCCCATTTTTACATTTTTTAATATATTGAATCCTTTGGAGGGGAAAAGCATTTGGGATTCACCCAAAGTTACAAGTGGAGTCAGGGTTTCTTCTGCAAATCCAGTCATTTCTCTAGCACAATGGTTCCTCTTACATAAAATGAAGGTATCATACTGATCATTAAAGTTCCTTCCAGTCCGAGTTCCCAAGCTGTAGCTGGAAGGAGAGGGGGGAAGAGGGAAAGGGAGAGGAGGCAAGGAGGGACTGAGGAGGAGCTGGGTAAAGCAGATTTAATTTGGAGTCAAAATCCCAAGTTCAAATCTAGTCTCTTTGCGATCTATGCAAGTTAATTAACCTTTCTGGACTGCGGTTTCCATATCTGTAAAAAGAATTGTAGGGGTATGATCTCTAAGGTCTAGCTCAGGTGACTTTTCAGGGTCAGTGGTTTGAGAACAGAACCAACCCTGGCAAGAAGGAAAGATGCCTTATGACGACAGCTTTTTAAAAATTCATCTTTTCTAATAATACACACACGGGATGTAGGTGGCCAAGGTAGCAAGTCTGGACACGTTTGCTTTCTAAATCCCCTAGGGCGCTGGTTCTCAGCCTTCACCCCCTGTTGGGAGGGGGGGGAAGGAGGGGGACTGAGACTTGTGCCAGGGGGTATTTGTGTGCGCCCAGCCGGCACACAGGTGGCCAGAGGCCCAGGGAGCCAGTATACTCGAGCCGCCGCCTTCCAACAGAAGCAGCGCACCCCCCTTCCCCTGGTCCGCTCCCCTGGGGCTTCACCGGCGGGCCCCGGCCCCAGTCCGCCCTGGGTGGTTAGGAGCCGGCTGAAGTCATTTCTTTGACTCCTAGTCTTTGACGCTCACTCAGTCTGGGGTTTTGCGTGAGTGAACAGGCTTCTTTCCAGACTGACTCAGGGAGTTTTCTCTGAAAAAAATCATTTGGTAAAAAATACATAAACACACATAACTATTAGACAGGCGCAGAACAAAGCAGAGATAACGAGTATAAAGCTAGAGAAGGGGTGAAAAAGCGAAGGATGAAATAAAAAGAGAAAGGGGGAACAAAAGGGGGAGGGAAAGAGGGACGCGAGGGAAAGGATTACGGGAAAAGAAGAGAAAAAGGGAGACAGGACAGGAGAGAGAGGAAAGAGAGGCCCACACACAGAGGGGAAAAGTCGGGGGGACACAGGGAAAAGTGGGGACTGGGACTGAGAGACAGAGGCAGAGAGAAGGAAGTGGGGCTAATGGGAGCGCTCCTCCCCTGACTTCAGGACAGGTGCGGCCACTCAGGACTTCTCCAAGATAGAGCCGGGTGAATGCAATGTTGACACAGGTGACGGAGGGCTAAGTGGCAGGCAGAGATACAATAATATTAGTCTGGAGACCGAAACCTCAGCCTCCTTCCAGAAGGGCTCCCTGTGCAGGGCACTTCCCCCTCCCCCGTGGGTTTTCGGGAGGCCGGCGCTTTGGGGCCGGGAGCGCTTTGGGACGGGCACTGGGTCAATTTTAACATACACAGTCTCGCCAGTTTGGAGCCTCTTATTCGACTGGGCCAGCTAAGCGGGCCTCAAAAGAGTGACTCAAAGAATAGCCCCAGCCAGGGAGCATCGTGCTCCTGGGCTTTGACTGTCAACAGCCAGATTCTCCAACGCTCGGGTGCCACATCCCCAAAGGGGCTCAAATATTGCTCCAATTCTCCTTGAAATCCCCCCTCCGCTGATAGGGGGCACTGTGTGGTTGAAATTGGGGTCTGTGGAGTCTCGTGGATTTGGCTCCTGGATTTTGTAAAGATGAAAACTACTAAATGTCTCAGTTCCCCAATTCTCTTAGATTCCTCCTCTCTCCCTGCACCATCTACTTGGGAACTTTGACCAGAAAGTTTTTTTCCCTCTTCCCCTAATAAACAGTAAAGGGGAACAGAGAAATTAAGTAAATTTCTACCAGGATATTCCATGACTGCAGGGGTAAAGAGACAAAGAAAATAAGGCTTTGGTGAGTGAGAGAGGTATAATTTATTACAGTAATAGCACTGATTTGTAGTCAATGCATCACATTGGGTTCAGATCTTAGTTTTGATATTTCCAGTGTAATTTCAGGGAATTGCTTCCTCACCTATTAAATTAGAGGAGTGGACAAGGATCCTCATGCCTCTACAGCCTTGATTGTATAATGTAGGTCTGGAGTTGCTGTTGCTTCTAGATATTTTTCTGTTTGTTTGTTTTTTCTGTACTGGGTACTTCTAGATCTTCCCAGTCAGCAGATTAGAATTTAATTCATCTTAGAATCTATGAATAATATTTTTCTTATATATTCATAATATTATTAATAGCAGTGATTTGGCACAGTGGATAGAGCATCAGGCCTAGAGTCAGAAAAACCTGAGTTTAAATCTGGCTTCAGATACTTATTAACTGTTTGAACCTGGGCGGGTTTGTCTTCCTTTCCTTATTTATAAAATGGGGTAATTACAGCACCTCCTTTGCTGGTACTATGAGGATCAGATATGATTGATAATAGTTATAAAGTACTTAGCACTGTGCCTGGCACAGGGTTACATCAATATTAGTTATTATTATTATTGGTGATAATAGTAATAGTAGTAGTAGTAGTAATTGTAATTGCAGCAGTAGCAAGTAGTCAAGAGACTGAAACCTCAGCCTTCTAGAAGGGCAGCATGGGAAGGACAAGATAACTCTAAGGCTTATGGTTATCATTCCTTTTTCTTTCTTCCTCTTCCTCTCCTTTCAGATTCAATAAATTCCCAAGAATGGCTGATCTAATCTCTACATTTCTCACATTAATCCTTGTTTCTTCAGGCACATAAGCAATACTTTTTATCACCTGGTGCTCAGTCATGTAGATCTGTAATCTGTAATCTCATCAATTTGGGAATTCCCTCCAGAGATGCACATTGCAGCTTATTCAGAATTGTCCATTTTGTGAAACTCTTGTCTTGGGTTTTGCCAGAGTGGAGGAAGCCCTCCTCACTTTCTCCTTATATCACAAAGGTACCAGAAGAACACTCTGGTTGTCCACCTGTCATCTCTTGCTCTAGCTACATGAACAGCCACCTTTGATTAGTGTTCTTCAAAGCACCTTTTTGATTAAAGTATGAGCCTTCCCACATCCATCACATCCTCTCCTTTGCCCTCTCTGTATGATGCTAATCTTTAATTCTGTGAAGACAGAACTCTGATTTAGAGGTGTTCCCAGCCTTGTTATCCTATAGCACTAGTAGAAATTGAAAAGATAAGCCTTTGCTTTCATGGCAATCTTGGGACTCAAAAGAGTGATTCAATTTCCTGAAAGTGATCTAGCCTGCCCTCCTCCTCTCAATCAACTTCGGATCTATTCATTTGGTTCCTGGCTTACTCTAGTAGCATTCTAATTGGTCTTCCTATTTCCAGTCTCTTCTCCCAATTCATCTTCCAAACAGCTAATAAAATAATCTTATCAAGGAACAGGGCTAACTATGCCACTCCACTGCTCAATAGTCTTCAGCAATTCCCAAATGTCAGAATAAAATACAAACTTCTCAGTCTTTAAACATTTAGGCTACAAACTCCTTTTCTAGCTTTATTCACATTCCCAAACATCTTCTGGATGTTAGAACTGAACTGTTCTCATTGCTCTAGCTACTACAACTCAAGATACTATTTTCTGTCTCTATGGTTTTACATTAACTGCTCTTCATGCCAAAAACACCCCTTTCCCCATTGCATCTTTTTTTTTTTTTAATAACATTTATATTCTTTCAACACATTCTAGTTAATCTTTGTTACCTAGTGTAAAATATCAAATCCTCTGTTTGACTTGTAAAGTTCTTATAGTCTGACCTCTCCTACTTTTCCAGGCATTCCACAATCTACTTACAGTGATCTCCTTGTTCCTCAAACAGAATACTCAGTCTCTTCACTCTATGCTTCTTCAATGGCTGTTGTCCAAGAATAGAGTCCTCTCACTCATCATGTTCATCTCCTTGTTTCCCTGATTCCTTCAAGAACCAGCCCAAATCTCATCTTTTGCAAGAAGCCTTTGCTTATCTCTCTGTGTTAATAATGCCTTCTCTTTTAGATTATGTCTATTCTTTCATATATATATATTTTGGGGGGTACAAAGTTGTTTGCATGTTGTCTATATGATTAGATTGTGAGCTCCTTGAGAGTTGGAATTGTGCTTTTAAAAATTATTATTTATTTATTTTTTTGGGGGTAACAGTATAGTGCCTAGCACATAATAGGAATTTGTTGACTTTACTTGAAGGCTCAACTCAAGGTACTGCCTTTGAAACATACTGATTATGTTATCTGAGGCAGATCCTTTATTCTCTCAAAAGCCTTGGCCATAATTTAATTATGACTATAAGCTGAAGAGAAAGTGTTGACTTACACTGGAAAAAGCAGTTATTAGTCCCAGAAATTCTGTATGCTAATGAAATCAATAGATTAGCCTCCTATCTTCTCATGTACATATCATGACCCATTTTATTTTGGAGATTTGTGTTTATCTCCCTCTCTCTCTTCTTTCCTTCCTTTTCTCCCTTCATCCCTTCTTCCTTCTTTTCTTTCCTTCTTTCCTTCTCTCCAAATCCAATAATTATTTTGCATTTATTTATCTGTTTGAAGGTTGTATTTCCCAATAGAAAGGAAACTCTTTGAGGGCAGGGGATGTGTCATTTTTGTCTTTGAATTTCCATTGCCTAGCAGATAATAAATGAGAACATAATAAAGGTTAGTTGCAGAAAGGAATTACACTCTGAGTAAGAAAGTTCTGGGTTTGAATCCTACCTCCAACAAATACTGGTACTGTTCCCACGAACAACTCATTTAACTTTTTTGAGCTGCCATTTTGTCATCTGTAAAATTGGGACAATGATTCCTTTGGTACCTATCCCACAGCATTTTAAGCTACATTAACAAATGTGTAAATAATTTCATACAATTCTTTACTTGCCACAGAGTGCTGCATTTTATTATAGATATCACATTTTGAAAAGGACATTGTCAAACTCTTAGTAACTAGGATCATTAGAACATTCCCAAAATCTGCTCACATAAGGAATGGTTGAAGGAACTGCTCCAAAGAGCAGGGATGTTTCACAGGGGGCATGAAGGCAGGCTTTAAATATTCCTTAGATTGAAATCTGAAAGAGGTATTAGATATACAGAACCAGGATGAATAGGCATGCTACAGGGAGCCAGATCTCGATAAGGGAAACTGAGCAATATAGTTTTCTGAACATGGAGTGAAGTGAAACAGAAGGAAGTTCAAGAAAATGGAAAGATAACCTGTCAAACAAGTTGTGGTGTAGATTCTTGCATCAAATGGAGGTTGGAAGCACTGACCTCAAAGGTCCTTTCCACCCCACAAATTCTAAGATTTGATCATCTTGTCTATGATTCACCTTACTGTGGCTACTGGGAAGAACTGTACCTGCTCCATGCAAATTAAGATACATTTAGCATATAAGACAAGAAGAAAGAGCAGTTCTTCCCCTTTTAAAAACCTTTTTCAAGTAATTCATAAAGAAAAGGTTTTGGTTCGGTGTTGGCAGACAGGATAGTGATGGTGACAGGGAAATTCCCTGAAAACTGAGCATGGCATCTTCTCCACTATTAAAATAAAGGACACAGCTGTTCCAGTTATCTATATATTTAGTTTCCCTAAATTCTTCTTGTGACAAGGAGACCTTTGAATGTTAATGGGCAATTGGAGAAGCATGGGGAATTTGTTAAAAGGGGATTTCTGGACTTCATATGGGCCCTTTTTTTTAGTCTGCTATATTTCCTTCTGTCTCACTCTGTTCGAGAACAGTGAGTTTTCGATGGATAAAACAAATTTCTATATTTCTTCTGAGAAACCTTCCTCTAACTGTAGGAGGATAATAGGAACATAGAGATCTAGCTTGAATAGACCTTAGAGGTCATCTTTTGAAACCTGTTTGTTGAGGAAGAAACTGAGGTCAAGAAAAATAAAATTATTTATCCTAAGTCACATGTTTGAACCCAGGTAATGGATTTAGAGTTGGAAAGGACATTAAAGGCCATCTGATTCAACTGTTTTGTTTTACAGAAGAAGAAACTGAAACCCAGAGACTAAATGTGCAGGGTTGTAGAAGTAGAAAAAAATAAGAGGTAGAATTTGAAATCCATCTTGATTCAAATTGATAGGTCATTTCCTTAATACCAGTCTGTCTTCAAAATCATATAAAGAAATAGGCATACAATCATAGAAAAATCTTCTTAAGCATCACTTCTTTGTGTCTGTAGATGGCAATAGCCATGGAGAAAGGAAGGACCTATATATAGAATTAAGAACAGTACTTTAAAGTTCCTATTGATTTGGATATTCCATCCACTAATAAATGGGTGAATGAAAAAAATTAACTATTTTTTGCCAGGAACTGTATTAATTATTATTATTATTTTAAAAATTTTTATAATTATAACATTTTCTTTGACAGTACATATGCATAGGTAATTTTTTTTTTTACAACATTATCCCTTGTACTCCCTTCTGTTCTGAGTTTTTCCCCTCCTTCCCTCCACCCCCTTCCCTAGATGGCAGGCATTCCCATACATATTAAGTATCTTATAGTATATTCTAGGTATAATATATATGTGCAGAACCAAATTTTGTTGTTGTTGTTGTTGTTGTTGCAAAGGAATAATTGTATTCGGAAGGTAAAAATAATCTGGGAAGAAAAACAATACAAAACAAAAAAAAAACAATGCTCACAGTTTACATTCATTTCCCAGTGTTCCTTTTCTGGATGTAGCTGATTCTGTCCATCATTGATCAGCTGGAATTGGATTAGCTCTTCTCTATGTTGAAGATATCCATTTCCATCAGAATACATCCTCCAGAATTAATTATTTAGGATACAAATATAAAAAACAATATAGCTTCTGCTCATTCCTATGGAGCTTTTTTGGAAGAGATGGTGGTTAGAGAAGGGTTTTGATCAGGGAAACCACAGGGATCATATTTGGAATACTAGATTGACATGTTCTTTACAGGAATGGTGTTGTTGACTTGATTAACATTTTGGAGACAGAGAGACAGAGATAGAGATAGTGATAGATTCACAGAGTCACAGAGAAAAACAAAGACAAAAAAAGACAGAAAGAGGTACAGAGAGAGACCAACAAATAGAGAGACAGAAAGAGATAGAGAGAGGAGAAACTTACCAATAGAGAGGTTTTCTCTATTCTCTTCTCTCATCCCAATCTCTTTCTCCTTCCTTTACTTACCTCCATCCTATAGCAATTCCCTCCCAAGAGTCCTTTACCATTAGATGTTGTCTTACTGCATGGCTCAGAACTAACCAGCAATTTTAATATAGCATAGTCCAAATAACTCATTGATTCTTTAATCTTTTATATAATTATCTATCTTTTTCCAGTGAACAGAATATTTCACTTCTTTCAGATTTATTGAGAACTTTTTTTGCATCTACTTTGCATTTTGATTGATTCTGTTGAATTGTCCAGTCCTGTAATTAACTAGGAAATGGAATTAGTATTCCACTTTTATGCAGGTATGCATGTTTTACTACATTTCATCTTCACAAAAACACTCTGAGGTAGATAGAGCAGGACAGAACAGGGTGGGAAATATGATTATCTCCATTTTATATGTGAGGAAACTTAGGCACAGAAAGGTGAATGACATGTTTGATGTCACATAACTAGTTAGTAGAAGAATCAGGACTTGAACTCAGATATATATTGTAAATAACCAGAAAAACTCACATTAACATGGCACTTTAAGGTGATTTTGCCTCAATTAGCCACGTGGGAATATAGCTCAGAATATATTGTTATCCCACTTTCATAGGAGAGGAAATTGAAAATCAGAGAGGTGAAGCCTCTTGCCCAAGATCACATTGCTGGTAAATGGCAGATCTTGGGCTCCAATCCAATTTTCTTTTTTAATGCATTCTTTCCATTGTATCATATGGAGCCATTGAGAGAATGCCCAGTGATAGGCTCTAATCAGCTTTTCCCTTGTGACCTGACCCTTAGTTTCCTTGTTAGGGTGGAAAAAGCTCTAAAAGGAAAAAAAAATCACTTTAAGCTTCTCCTTTAAGCTTTCAGATCACTTTGTGAGTTCACATTGGCAGGTTACCTCTCCTTGGCTATCTATCTTGAGACTATTTGGAAAGGAGGAGCTCTGGAAGAAGCTGTCTCTGTAAGCTCGTTCACTCCACTATTTACCCTGGCAGGAAAGCTATTGAAGGGGTGCCTCTTCCAAATGGTGTTAATCTGGGCAAGGTCAGCACTACTCTGAGCTTCTATAAAATGCTGATTCAGGAGATTATTAAGCAAAAAACCTCCAACATCTTAAGAATATAAAAAATGACAAAAGACAGTAGCTACACTAATCTGATTACTCAGAGTTGAAAGTGCAGAGCTCCACTTGTCAGAAAATCTGGTGATGGAAAGAATTGAGTAATCCATTGCTATTGTTAAATAGCAAAGAGAATAGCTATGTATTGTTTTATTTGGGGGCAACCTGAGGTGAAGGTTCTTAACCAGGACCCATAGTGCTTGTGCTCTTTTAGGAACTCTTCCATAGACACTGAAGTTCCTTAATCCTATAGTTACATCTAGAGACAATATAGCACAAGGGTTACTAGAATAGCCAATTTCTTTTGATCATGATAGTGGAATAAATGGTTTGGAGTCAGGTGAGAACTGGGTTTGAATCCCGGTTCTTCCCCTTACATGACTCAGAACAAATCACTTAACCTCTCCCAGTTTCAGTTTCACAGAAAATCACCTTTATTCAGAACTGAAAGAGACCCCAGTGGTATCTAGTCTGATCTGTACTGAAAAAGGGTATTCAGGAAGGGCTAGAACCTCTTGTGTAACGACTATTCTAGCCCTTTTCAGGGTTGATCATCCACCTTTGGTGTCCACTTGGCACTCAACTCTCACCTGTGACTCCAAAAAGCTGAAGCGTGTACAGTGTCATACCCCATTGTAACCATCTTGGCTGATTGACTAAACCAGGTTGAGGGTAACCTACAGGCTTCAAGCCCAATGGTGAATTAAGAGATTGCCTACACTAAGCATTTGAAGACTGCTCAAGGTGGAATATGGAGTTTAGAACAATGTGCTCCAAAAGCTATGGATGGAGCGGAAGCTCTGGTGCACTTAGAGCTTGATCAGACATCCATAATGCCTGGGTAATCCACTGTATTCCAGGCTTTTGCCAGCCACCCTGACCATTGTCTTAGCTTTCGCCTTTGATGACTCTGGAAGAGAGAGTAAGGCTGATGATTTTGTGCAATTATCAATCACTTAAATCTAATTTATGTGCAAATCAAGACATCACCCTGTGATGTTATGAGTCCTCTTCAAATATGAAGGACAAACATACCTGAAAAAGAAGTTCCATGCTGATCTACCCAACAAATGGCCATTCAGACTTTTCTTGAAAACCTCCAGTGATGGAGCCCACCAACTCCAGATACAGTCTATTCAATATTTTTGATAGTTCCGATTATTAGAAAGGTTTTTTTTGGTTTGTTTTTTCTTTCATGATAGTGAGTCTACATTGGCCATCTCAGCACATACTGCTTTCTAATTCTACCTTCTGGAGCCAAACATCACAAGTACAATTTCTCTTAGGCAGTGAGGTGGTGTACATAGAACCCTACCTAGCTCTGTTTCAGATGCTAGCTGTATGAATCTGAGCAAGTCACTTTACCTCTCTTAGCTTCAGTTTTCTTAAGTACCAAATGGGAATAATAAGAGCACCTACATCCCATAGTTGTGAGGATCAAATGAGTTAATACTTGTAAAGTGCTTAGCATGGGATGTGGCATATAGTAAGCACTTAATAAATACTTGTCTCCTTCCCCTCCTCCCTTCTAAATAACTCCTTTAAATCTTGATGGCATTCACTGTATTTCCCTTTGTTTTCTCCAGGCTACATGTAACCTGTTCTTTCAACTTTTCATCTTATGTCACAGACTCAACCGTCTTCACTATTCTGATTGCTCTCTGAGGGCATTTTTAAGCTTATTCATGTCTTTTCCTCAACTGTATTCTTCAAACTGAAAATGAATCTTCATGTATGGTCATGATCAGAGCAGAAGAAAAGGATGTTCTTACTCACCACCTTATTTCTGTAGTAATTCAATTTTGATGTCTCTACTATCTTGGTCACCAGGGATAAATCCCTTAATGTATCTGTGCCTTAGTTTCTGCATTTGTAAAATGAATGTTTTGAGCAAATGACTTCTAAAGCCTTTTCCAAGTAGAAATACCTGACCTCTGATATATCCAAGCCATCAGATCTGTAACTAAGAGCAAATTGTTGATCCAAAGGGTGAAGGCGACTTGAAAAGAAGGGAATGATTTATAATTTATAACCACTTTGTGTGGTTGGGTTAAGTTAGCATGAAAGGCCTTGAGAGTTGGGGGGAGGAAATGCATTGGAGCAGACCATGATCCAGGTATTGCACTTGGGGAGGAGAAAGAGGGACTTGGAAGTATCTAGATGGCAACAAAAATGATCAGAACAGACTAGAGTGAGTTTTAAGAGTGGAGAGGTTGCTATTGAGACAGCAGCAGAGGGAGGATCTAAAAATGGGCAGAATTAAGTATTCCCTTGGAGGGAATGACAGGAGATGAAGGATGTTTAGGAGAAAAGTTGGGTTTCAATGAACACCAGAAAATGGAAGAAACCTGAGTATCAGAAATTTAGAGCTGAAAAAATTTGGAGGTATTAAGTTCAACCTTTTCATTTTACTGATGGGGTAAGTGAGGTCTAGGGAGATGAAGTAGCTCCTCCAGTATCACACAAATTGTAGGTGACTGTACTGGAATTGAACATAAGTCTCTAATGTGAAATCCAGGAATCTTTCCGTCATAAACATGCTCAGTTATACAGTAAAAAGAGAGAACAGAAGGGAGAACAGAAGGGTGAACAGTGAAGTAAAGCATTGAGTTTACTCTTAGGGAGGAGATTAAGCCAATGGGAGATTTCTGTGACCTTTGCTCCTGCTTTTCCTGGTGTTCTAGGCTCTGCTAGAACTCTGGGTTCAGGAAGAAGGGGAAGAGCATCCATTCTGTCTAGAATGAAGGCCATGGTAGGGGAGATAGGGTCAGAGAGGGCTGATAGCCTGGGGAAGAGTTAGATAATGGTCAGGTAGAACTGAGTGAGGGTAATAGGAAGTATTATGCTCTTCAGAAGTTTCTTTTTTTCCCCAGGTGTTGATACTTGGTATACAAACAACACTGTGTACCTGTGCTGTGCAAGTTATAAAAAAATGCATCAATAAATCATCAATCCATTAATAGGCTGTTCTTAAAACATACAACTCAAGGTATATATATTATCAGAGCTAGAAGGCAAAGGGATATTTCATGGGGTGGAAGCAGATGTACTTAGAGATGGGAAACAGTCAATCCTCCCCAAAAATAAAGAAATGTTTTTATTCTCTCAGGTTCTTCTAGGGTCATCACAACTTCACATGTTGTACAGAGTTGTATATCTAAGATCTTCAGAAACATCCAATGAAGTTTTTAAATTTAAACTTGCAGTGTTTAAACTTTAATATATTAGCAAGTGGTATTTGATAAAAATAATCTACAAAAGGCATCAGAAAGCAAATTGAATTTTAATTCTTGATATAGATGGATTCTTTGGTCCTGTCAGTCATGGGCTAGTTTACCTTTCATTGATACCAGCTATTATTTTATTCATCACAGAATCAGAAATTAGAAAAAAATGTGTCAATTTAGTGCCAATTTAGCAGTCTTGAACATTAATAAATGTGCACATGCTTTAAAAACAATTTGTCCTGGACTGTTATTTCATCGATATTGGGAGTTGCTAATAAAAAATTCTCTTTACCAAAGCAGATCTGTCTCTGTTCTATTGCTTAGCAGTCTGGACAAGTTGCTTAAAACTCAGCTTCTTAAACTGTGGTTTACAATCCCATATGGGTCTTGTAACTGAATTTTGAGGTTTGGAAAGTATAATTTATTATCAGTAAATATTTAATTTATATAACTATTTTATCTACCTAATATAACTAGAATCATGTAAACATTTATTGGGTGAAAAAGGGCCATGAGTGGAAAAAAAATTAATACACCTTCACCTACAGTATAGATATTAGGCAGAAGTGGCTTAATGAAAGCGCCCTGGACTTGGAATCAGGAAGTTCAAAACTTGTGTCATGTATCTGTTAGACATGTGGCCTTACTCAAATTATTTTACTCCTCTATTTCTTCATTTCTTCATCTCTAAAGTGAGGACACTAGTAGGATTTGTTGTGTTGATCAAATGAGATATCATATATGTTGCAAACCTTAAAACACTCAATATTGCCAGCTATTTATTTTTATTTGCCTTGCCCAGGTTCCTATAACCTATATGTGACCTAGGTAGGACCTGAAACAAGTTGTCCTTACACAGACACGCTCTCTCTCTACCATGACATGCTGCTTCTGGTGTAAATATATATAAGGATGGGAAGGTCACAGTCCTTGAAGCCTGTTCAAAGCCCTCATTGGCCACCCTTATACAAGCTCTGCCTCTTATTTTCCTACTGTTACAGGTGATTTAAAAAAAATCATGCTTTAAACCCAGGTTATTTGGGTTTATTAAATTATTTGCAGCAATAGGTCATAATAGAAATAAGCCTGAGCTTGGAAGCTTTGGAAGTAGCTCTCTGTGAATAACATCATCAAGTCTGTTTCCCCTCCTGTAAAATGAGGAGTTGGACTCAATGACCTCTAAGTTCTTCTCCTGCTCTCTCTAACTCCTATGCCCTGTGACCCTAAACCAGGAGGGTGTGTCCCTCCTGGCCCCAAAGAAGCCCTGTCTCTCTGCCTGTGAATGGGGTTCTGCATTCTTCCTCAGGTGACATCCAGCTCAGAATTCACAGACCAAAAAAAGGTGGAGTTGAAGAGGAGGCTTGTTTTTTTCTCCACTTCTGTAAGGCTGTTAACCTCATCATCTGTTGACAAGGCTTTCCTTTCAAGTCCTTGTGCTTGGTCATACCTCTAGGAGTCCTCTCAGTCAGTGTAAACCTCTAGAGGAAGACACTGGCCGATTTCAGTGATCTGGCTCAGCCCCTGTCTTGACCTGATTCATTCTATAGAGGTCAGCTCCTGCTCCTTATCTAGCTCCTGCTCCTAATACTTCCCTGGATCCAGGGAAGAGTTCTGAGGGTCTGACCTGCTCTTACCCTTTGGGCTCATTGTCCTGTCCCTGATGAAACACGTGTAAGGAGCCAGCTTTTCCACCTGCTCCTCCCCTTCTTTTTTTTTGTGAGTCGATCAGTCAGCAAATTTTTATTGAGTACCTACTATGTACCACACACTTGTGCTAAATGTTAAAGATGCAAAGAATGGTAAAAGATAGGTTCTTGCTCTTAAGGATGGTTCTTGTTCTTTTTTGTAAACCTTAAAGCATATGTACACGAATTGTTATTATTACCTTTGGGATTGAGAAATATATGAATGCAACTTAATTTTTAATTCAGCAAATATTTTATTAAGTACCTAAGTATTAAGGGCAGCTAGGTGTGCAATAAATAGAGTCTTGGCTCTGAAATCAGGAAGTTTCATCTTTCTGAATTCAAATATGGCCTCAGACACTTACTGGCTGTGTGAATGGGCAAGTTGCTTAATCCTGTTTGCCACAGTTTCCTCATCTGTAAAATGAACTGGAAAAGGAAATGAGAAACCGTTTGAGTATTTTTGTCAGGAAAATCTCAAATGAGGTTATGAAGAGTTGTATATAATTAAAAAAAAACAACAACAACTTAACTGAACAACAACAAAAATGTGAAATGTGATATGCTAGATCCTGGGGGTACAAAGATAAATAAAATAACACAGATCATGTCCTCTTTGGATTTTCTGTCTAATGGTGATGGTAAAAGAAGAATGAATGAATAGATAAATGAATTAACCAAAAATTATTAATCACTTTCTAGGCTGGGTATAAAAATGCAAGGAAGACAGTTCTGGCCTCCAAGGAGACTACATTCTTGTAGGAGAATTTAGAGCACAGAGGGAAGAAATGAGAGACATCTAAAATTGAGTGTAATAGGGACATTGGCCTTTGCAATGGTAGCAAGAACTCTGTTTATTTCTTTCCTTCCTGTATTTCTAGTGCTTTCCTACAGACTTGTAAGAACCTCAAGGTAATTTGTATGGCCTAAGGAGGGTGGTGATCAAGAGGAAATTTTAGGAGAGGATAATGATAGGAGCTAGAAAGACAAATTAAAATGGGTGCTAATGTTTATCCTCAGCCTATAAAGACTCAGTGGGAACTACTGACAGCCTGTGGGGCACATTATTTACAGTATCTTGAGGCAAGGAAGAAGTAAATGGAATTCTGTTATCTTTATTCAGGAGCATAGTGGATATAGATATGGATTAACTGTATTTAAGTCCCCTTTCAAACACATATAGAATGTGTGACTCTGGCCAAGTAATTTAACCTCTCAGTACCTCAGTACTCTAAGACTATGGGTTGCAGATCAGATATATATCTGCATTAATTAGAAGGAATTTACTCACTGGGAATTTATCATAGGAATTAAAGCACATGTGTGTGTATGTGTGGGTGAGCAAACAATAAATAAAAACTCATTTATAATAAGAACTGAGGCTCTTCTCTATGGAAAGATGATCTTTGAGGTCTCAGCAGAATATTCCACACCAATGGGTGTGGCTATAAGGTTGACTGAGAACAGAACTAGAAATGTGTCAATTGGTCTCTAGTTATGACAAACTTGGGTATTGTCAATATTTGAGCTATGAGACTCCTTGACAAAACACAGCAACAAAAACACTAGGAAGCTGATGGCAATTCTAGTCATAGGAATGTGGCAGAGCTTCCATGTTTAGAGAGGAACATAGGGCAGAACAATCAGGGGAATTTTCTGGTTCTTGGACCAGGTCAAGGAGCTTCAGATGGCTAGCAGAACATTGGAGGAGCAAGGGTGGGAAAGATCGGTCTCAGATTTTGTCTTTCTTCAATGCAATCTATGTGTCATATGTGCTCTGCAGGTCCCAAAGTAGGATTAGACCTTCCAAAAGGAAGGATTGTTGTATTTTCTATCAACTCTGAATTCTTTCCTTGCTTAGGGAAGAGATTTCCAACTCTTAGATAGTACTATCATTCTAGAAGAACTGTTTAGGTTCCTGGAAAAGGTGGAGCTCTCCAAATCAATAAACATTTATTAAACACCTACTTAATAAATGTGTTAGACACTGTGCTAAGTGCTAGGGACACAAAAACAGGCAAAAGACAATCCCTGCCCGCAGTAGCTTTAAATCTTATGGGGAGACAACAAGCAAACAAATATACACGGAACATGCTATATAAAAGATAAACAGGAGATAACAGAGTGAAGGCATTGAAATTGAGAGGTATTGAGGAAAGCTTCCTGTATAAAGCAGGATTTTAGTTAGGATTTAAAGAAAGCTGGGAAGACAATAGACAGAGTTGAGGAGGGAGAGAGTTCCGGGTGTAGGGAGCAGACAGAAAAAATTTCTGGAGTGTCTTGTTCATGGGACAGCAAGGAGGTCAGAATCACTGGATCATAGATTATGGGGTAAGATAAAATTACAAGGTAGACTTTTGGAAGGCTTTGAATGTCAAATAGAGCATTGTGTTTTCTCCTGGAGGCAAAAAGTAACTTCTGGAGTTTATTGAGTAGGAGAGTGACGTAGTTGAACCTGTACTTTAGGAAAGTCACTTTAGTAGCTAAACAAGAATGGGATAGAGTGAGTAGAGATTTGAAGCAGGAAGACCCACCATCAGGGTATTGCAATAATCAAGGCAAGAGATGTTGAGGACTTGTACTAGAGTGGTGGCAAGGTCAGAGCAGAGATATTTGAGAGATGCTGCAGGTCTTAGAAATAGTTTGGATATAGGAGTGGTTAATGAGCAATCTAAAGTGATTATGGGAAGATGGTAGCTACTAGACATCTGGTTCAAGGTGTCTGAAAGGCAGTTGAAGATTCAAGATTGGAGGTCAATAAAGAGGCTGGGTCAGGTTTGATCTGAGGATCATCAGCATAATGATGGTAATTAAATCACTGTGAGCACAGTGTAGAGGAAGAAGAGAAAAAGGTCCAAGTAGAAAATTTTCTTGACTGTTATGGATTTAAGTTTGAGATCTTTTTTGCTTTCTTTATTATGTAAATGTGTTCCTTATTCTGTGCTTGGATTGGTGCTGGCAAGGTAATTGAAGATGCCTAAATGAGCTCCAGGGCAACTCTAGGTCTGGGCACAAGCTATAAAGTGTAATGTTATGGTTGATAAGTGCTTAGGACTAAACTTAGTCCATCTGTATTTCAAATGCACAGCGAGAGAAAGAAGGGGGGCACCTTGGTGTAGTTGGATCTTGAAGGAAGAGACAGATTTTATTAGGCAGAGATGAAGTTTGTGCATTCCAGTTATAGATTATGGTCTATGTCAATGCAGAGATGAAGATGACTGTAGTGTAGGAGAATTTGACTTGGGACTAGAGTTTATAAAGAAAGGAAGTGGGAAATAAGGCTAGAAAGGTTGGTTGTCTTCATATTTACCTCAAACTTCTGGTCAACTTTAAGGAACCTTGATGAAATTCATCCTCTAATTATTTGGTCTTTATCTTTCTTGCTTTTTTAGGCTTCCACTCAGCATATAGCAGACTATGTCATCTCTTAAATCAATGTCTTTCTTCAGTCATATTACCTAAAAAATAAAAGGAACAAACAACAACAAAGAAGTTTACTTCAAATCCACACTAAATAAGACTTTTCTTTATAACAACCTCCACAATTATCCCAAGTTTCCTCTTGAAGATCTTGAATGAGGAATAACTCACTATTTCTGAAACAGCTTTTTTTCAATTTTTTGACTTGCTTAGTTTTATATGAATTTTTCCTTATAAATGAAGCTGAAAGCTGCCTTTCTACTATCATTCTTTCATCTTATTGTTCCAAGTTTACAGAAGTCTTAAATTTGGCAGAGAACTTAGGGGGCATCTAATCCAACCCATATATAAAAGAAATCCCCACAACTTTTTGAGGTAGCTCGTTTTATTTCATATAAATGTAAACATATTTCATATTTTTATAGCTCAAATTGTTGGGAAATTTTTCTTAATGTCAAAGTTAGATTTGCCTCTGCCTTTTCTACCCATTACTTCTGATTCTGTCTTTTGTGGTCAAATGGAATAGTTCAATCCCTTTTCTATTTGACAATCCTTCAGCTACTTAAAGATAAGCATCATATAGTTCTTAAGTCTTCTTTTTTTCCAGACTACATTTTATTCTGAATTCCTTCAACTAATTCTCATATGAGATAGTTTCCATTTCCCCCCTCCCATCTTGATTGCCTTCCCCCTTCCAAATCTGCTCCAGAAGAGTATTCTTTCTAAAATGTTTTACTCAAACTGGGATTCAATTCTCCAGATGTAATCTGTCCAGATAAGATTTTAGTTAAGACTATATTCCATTTTTTGTTCTGGACCCTATGCTATCAATAAAACCCAAGGTTGCATTAACATATTTTTTGGCTGCTATATCATAGTGTAGACTCATATTGAGCTTGTGATCCATTGAAACCCCCAAATTATTTTCATATAACGTGTTGCCATGATGCAACTTATTTTCAATAGTAGCATGAATCAATACATTGGATTGGGTTGAATATTGCACTATCACAGTGGCATTACCAATGAGGGCTTTTGTTTTTTGGTAAATTTTTTGAAAGTTAATTATATCACTAATAATAGGGAGAATGACATTGACTGGAGTGGGATGCAGGAGATTTGTGTTCTAGTTTTGAGTGTGTTACTAACTAGCTGTATGAACTTAGCAACTTATTTTAATTCTCTGGGTCTTGTGTTCCTGGTGAACATTTGGCTAGATGATATTGCAGAGATTTCTAATAAGCTCTGGCCCTAAAATTATTATCTTAAAAAAGTAGAGTTTCATATTTTATTTTAGACAGCTCATGGGATTTAGAGCTATAAAGGATCTTAGAGATTATCTATTTAGATTTCCTCATTTTCTTCAAATAACTCTGTGATCTCATTGGGAAGGACATTTCCTCCAGAGGGACAGCTCCCAAACCATTCATGGCTCTTCATCCTGAATAGCTCTGATCTGGGACTTCATATAAATTTTCTACTAGATATGGCACTGTTTATTCAACATATTAGAGTCCTTCATTGCTTCTTCTTAGCATTATGAGAATAATCAGAGAAGTGAGAATGCTTACTATTTATGCCTTATTCTCTTTACACCATCGAATCATTTTCTTCTTTCCTCCATAGATAGCTCTGATAATATTTCATGCACATTTTATCCTTTATGATTTCTTGTGGTCTTATGGCCTGTTTACACCTATTATACAACTTTCCATTTTGGGTAATTTTAAATTTTGATTCTTTGGAGTCTACAGTGTGTTCTATGATTTGGAGCTTTTTAAGATTTTACAAGTGAGTGAATAGAGATCTAAACAGGTAAAGTGACTTTTACTAAAATTAGAAGGGTAGCAAGTAGTATCCAAGGTCCAGACATACATCCAATAGTTTACAATCCCAAGCTTTTGCTGTTGAAACACAAAAATTGTTAGCTCAAATGTTCTGGCTCTTTTTTGTTCTCTTCAACTTCAAGTTATTCTTGATTGTCTTATAATTTCTCCATTTTGCCTTGCTCCATACTCATCCCCAAACATCCTTTAACATATTACAAATTGCACCTTGGAGTTGTGGAACAAGGTTACCTTGTCTCCCTGTCATCCTTCAAACACTGATGGGGCTTTCTTTTAGAATGATGGCTGGGACCCCTACGGTTCAGCTCCTGTTTCTGAATATTATTGCTAATCCTCTGTTCTTCTGTACCTTGTTCTGAATTAAGTCTTAAAATAGGCACATGCTTCATCATGTGCTGACCTACTAATGTGAAGAAATCCCTAATGCCATAGACTCTTAAAAAGGAAACCCCAGGAAAATCATGGAAATCATGACCCTTATGACAGTCATTAAATACGCTGTCTTACTGAGGTGGAAAAATGTCCTTGAATATACACATTTGTACTTTTACAAGAATGCTTGATTCTAGTTTTACTGAAAGTTTTTTTTAACTTTCTCCTCTTTATATTGATAACTTTGTCATTAGATAATGATCATTTCTGAGGAAAATAAAAATCTTTGAATACATCTCTTAGAATGAGAAATCCCTTGTGACAAATAAAATGTTTGATATGTTTTTATTTGATAAACATATCAAGCATATCTGAAGCTGTAACTGTCTATGTATATAGCATTCTGCATTAGTTGTCCCCCACTTCTCTCCAAGACTATTTCTTTTTAAACTGTATGGCTAGGGGCAGACAGGTAGTACAGTAGTTAAGAAGGATCAGAGTTCTAATCTGATATGTGACCCTGGACAAGTCATTTTAACCCCAATCATTTCCAAACCCCCCCACTTCTGTCCCCACAAAAGCCATATGCCTGCATTTTGCCATCAAATCTGGGAAAAGTCAGATTAAATAAAACACTTCAGCAGATTATTGGATAAATAATTTTTGTGAAAGAAAGCAAGAGATAGAGAATTAGATAATAGAATTGCAAACAGAACTGAGAGAGACCTTACAAGCTATGGAGTCAAACCATTTCATGTTTATAAATGGTGAAAGTTCCAATCCTGCCTCACTTATTTGCTGTGTGATCATGAGCAAGTCATTAATTTTTGCTTACCTCCATTTCCTCAACTATGAAATAGAGATCATAAAAAAATTCTCTCACATTTTTTTTAATAAAGATAAAATGAGATAATTTTTAGAAAGTGCTTAGTACAGTGCTTGACATATAAGAGGGGCTTAATAAATGCTTATTCCTTCCCTGACTAAATGACTTAAATAAAGGTAAAAGTTGGGTTTTGAACTAAATGACTTAAAATAAAGGTCAAAGTTGGGTTTTGAACTTACATTTTCTTGACTTCAAGTCCAGACCTCTTTTTATTATGGCACATTGACTTTCAAGGGAAACTTAGACAAAATATGAAGTTGTAAGGGAACACAGTAACTAGTGAAGAATCAGGATATTTCAAGGTGATTAAGAATCATAAAATCTTAGCTTTGACTCTGAGATCATTTAGTCCAACCCAGCCCTGAACAAGAAATCCCCCTATACCATACCCTACTAATGGTTATCAACTCTTTGTTTGAAGATCTTCACTGAGAGTTCTTTGCTGTTGTGCAATTGTGTCTAATTCTTCATAACTCCCTTTTGGGTTTTCTTGGCTAAGATACTGGAGTGGTTCACTATTTCCTCCTCCAGCTCATTTTATAAGTGAGAAAACTGAGTCGAACAGGGTTAAGTGATTTGCTCAGGGTCACACTAAATGTCTGAGGTCACATTTGAACTCAAGAAAATCCAATAAATAGAAGATTAAAGTTTCCAATATTATTTGCAATATTTAGCTAGTACATAGGTCAAAAAATAACAAATGAGAAGTAATTTGTTTCCTTAGCAGCAGTGGCATTAATCTTGCAGGATTCATCTTAAGAGTTTAAAAAAAAACTTATTATATAGAAAGTATGAAAAGTATGAAAAGGTCTGTGTGATGCAAGAATGAATTCTGATTTAATGATTGATTTGTTCTTGATTACTATGTTCCAACCCACAATGCGTTTTAATTTTTTTTTTTTTTTTTTTGTTCTCAACCAACATTTATTGCTATCTACATTATATAAAGTTAGAAACTGGAGAATGCAGAACTAAATTGCTTGCATTTGGAGACATAATAAGCACCTACTTTGAGTCACAAGTTGTTTTAGGTACTAAGTGAAGAGATGAATAAACATTTATAGAGTGCCTACTGAGGATACAAAGATACAAATCAAACAAACTTTGTCTTTAAGGAGTTTACATTGTAATGAGAGAGACATATCTGTGTATGTGTATGTAAAATACACATTTACATAGACATTATATATATATATATATATATATATATATATATATATATATATATATATATATATATATATACACACACACATATACATATGTAAAACAAATGTAAATTAGATAAGTATAGCTTTTAAGAGTGTGGTACTTGAAGCTGGAGTGACCAAGAAAGGCTTCATGCTGAAGGAAGTATTTAAGCTGAATCTTGTAGGAAACCAGAGACAGCAGGAGCTAGAGAGGGAAAAGTGTTTAAGGTATGGAAAAGGTCAGGAATGGGAAAAAGAGAACATCAATAAATTTAGTGTCAAACCCTTATTCTACTACTTACAACCTGGGTTGGTCTAACTTCCTCAGTTTTATTTTATTTATTATTTTTTTAATTTATAAAATTGAGGAATTGGGCTGTAAGTCCTCTGATATCCATGCTTAGAGGTATAGGTAGCCTAGTGCAGGCTCTGTTAAACTTTTTCCACTCACCACCCATTTTTGCTAGAGAAATTTTTATATGAACTTGGGTACATAGACATAGAAAAAAATACAAACCAAACATTTACAGATAAGAAATCATAGTTTGCAACCCCCACTTTCAGTTATAAAACTCCATGGGCATTGTAACCCACAGTTTAAGAAACCATGGAGCATCTGTAACCCACTTAAGTTTAAGAAACTTTGGTCTAGTATTGGTAAAGCACTTTGTAAAACTTGAAGCACTATATAAATAATAGCTATTATTATTATTATTATTATTATTATTATTATTATTATTATTATTATTATTATCTTAGTTCTAGTCTTAGACTTGGAAGAACTGGGTTTAAAGTCTCCACTGATATTTTTGAGTTATATGATCATAAATAAGTGATGATCTCTCTGAGACTCAGTCTATTCATTAAAAAAAAATTGAGGAGGGGATTAAACTAGATGCTTATCTAGTTTCCTTCTAGTTCATAGTCTTATTATGCCTTGTATATGTTAAAGGACACATGAGGAAAGTTGTCTAGTTCCAAATTGTCAAAGTGAATCTTCAAAAATTACAGAGAAATTGTACTTAAGCTTTCTGAAAAGTTGATTTTTTAAAAAAGAGATTTTCATAGAATGCTAGAGCTGGATAGCATCTTATGTATTTTCCAGTCTACTGCTATTATTTTACTGCTAATATTCGAGAAAACTGAAGTTCAGAGAGAGGTTGTGATTATTTTCAAGTTCATATAGTCGGCACAAACTGACAGAGCTGAGATTTGATCCCAAATCTTCTAAAGAAAAGCCCAATGCTTTTTCTAGGCTGCCCTTGTTTTACTGAATTGGAAAACCAGTTTTTTTTTTTTTTTTTTTTTTTTTTTTTTTTTTTTAAAGTAACATTTTTTGAATCTGATAAAAGTATTTTTAATTAGTCATTATTTTTCACTTATTTTAAAGTTAAAAAAAAACACTCATATTTTGTGATGGATTTTATGGGATTTTATGGCTGCAATAAAGTTTTCCTTCTGCACTCTGGTAGGCCTCTCCTCTAGCAGTAAAAAGGGTTATTACTGTGTGATAGATACAGAGGTGTGGCTGGAAGATAAGATAGGGACCAGTGTTAGCTGCCATTCACTTAGATGCCTCCATCTCTAGTACCACAGGTGCAGCTAACTCAGCTTTTCAATGCTCCCTCCACCCCTGGGAATTAAATTCCCTTCTTGTAATGGAGCACTGATAAATCCAGGGCTTTGCCTTTGGATCAGTAGTCATATCACTAGAGGTGATAAATTGCTTTTATCAGAACAGAAATCACATTTTCTAGTGAAATTATGGGCTCAAATAGGACAAAGTATAATATCCACTGCTTTCTTCAATAGAATTCAGGGAGCTCTGTTCATGACGAACCAAACCTTGGGAAGCTGGTGGCTTTCTTCTTAACCTCCTTAACTTTTTTTTTTCTTCTGTTTAATTGTGAGAAACAGGAAAGGAGGAGATTAAATAGGTAATGTATAAAAATACAAAAATCAATTGGGAAAAATTAACAGAACTATAGACATTTTGAGTAATATGGCACTTCAGAGACCATCTAGGTTAATTCATAAAGGCTAAAACAAATTTCTTCTACAATATACCCAGTAAGTGCTTATCTAACCTTAGCCCAACATTTACCTATTGAGTAGTCACTACCTTCTGAGACAGCCCATTCTACTAATGAATAACTAATTGTTTGGAAGTTTTTCCCCACATTAAGCCTAAATCTTTTAAACTTTTATCTATTGTGTCTAATTCTACCTTCTAAGGTTAAGCAGAGCAAATCTAATTCTTTTTCCAAATGATAGCCTTCTTTGGGCTAAAAGGATATTTTGGTAGGACTTGGAGGTTCCAGACTGAGGTGATGAAGTTGCTCTGAAGTACTACATTCTCTGAAAGAGCTGGTGATATTTGTTGAATCACTGTGAGAGTGTTAAGAGAGCTATTAGTCAAATAGTGTTAGATAGGGGCAAAGGATCATAAGAAGACTGGAGAAGAAGACACGTCCTGAATTTTATTTCATTTCTAAAAGTTCAACAATGGGATTTCCATAGTATAGACTAGGAAGCTGGAAGTTTGATTCCAGAGGTGAGTGGGAACAACTCTAGAACATATGGAAGAAGTGAATGAATATTTAGAAAATATTTCAGCAACAAAACTTCCTTAAGCCAGACCGACTTTCTTTGACAGCATTCTTAAGTGGGCAGATCAAGAGATTGTACTAGATGTACTTCCTCTAGATTTTAGCAAACAATGGATAAAATATTTTGTTATTTTTTTTTGAGGCAATTACAATTAAGTGACTTGCCCAGGGTCACACAATTAGTAACTATTAAGTGTCTGAGACCAGATTTAAAGTCAGGTCCTCTTGATTCCAGGGCTAGTGTTCTATCTGCCTCACTACCTAGTTACCCCTCTCATGTTATTCTTGAAGCAGAGTAGGATAAGTGTTTGCTGGACAGATGAAGGATTCAGAAATGGCTGAATGATGGTTTAGAAGGTAGTTGTTAATGTTTCAATACCAACTTGAAAGGAAGTCCTTTGGGGAGTATCCCCAGAGATCAGGGCTTGGCAGTGTGTCATTTAGATTTTTACCAATGGTTTGGATAAAGGCATATGGGGTATCTGTATCAAATTTATAAGTGACACAAAGCTAGAAGACATATCATTGGGTGATGGAATCAGGACTCCAAAAGTTCTTGACAATCTAGAAAATTGAGAGGAATCCAATAAGAACAAATTTAATAAAAGTAAATATAAAGTTTTGCATTTGAATTGAAAAGTTGATTTTGAGAGTAGAAGATAGAGGTGGCAGAGCTAGATAGAAGTTTGAGAAAAAACTGGTAGTTTTAGAGAACCACATTTTCAGTATGAGTCATCAATATCACATTATAGTAAAAAAGAAAACACAATGTGATTTTGGGCAGCATTGAGAAAGATATATCTTTTAGGAATAAGGGGGTGATGAACGTTGCCTTTGCTAGTCCTATATATTTTCTTCAGTTCTGCCCATTATTGTAATTGTTTCATAGATATATTTTCGTCGATGTTCTCTTTAGATGTGGGTTGCATTAAATGGCTACTGAGGTCTCTTCCAATGTTTACAAATTGCAGATCATGCAGAAAAGGACAGCCATAATGGTTAAGGGCCTTGGGCTCATCTCAATGAGAAGAGATTGGAGTAGTGGGGGGTATTTAATGTGGAGGTGAAAAGGCTCAGGGAAGACCTACAAGTTGTCTTCAAGCATAGCTATTCTGAAAAATTCTTACATACAAGAATGATTAGATTTGTTTTATTCCAGAGGGCCAAATTAGAAGCCAGGAGTCGAAGTAGCAAAGACGCAAATTGAAGCCTGATGTGAGGAGGGAAAGAAACAACACCCTTCCTAACCTAAAGATCTCTTCCTAAGTGGAATGGACTTCCTCGATGGGTCATGTTCATTTGCTGGAGGCATGTTCAAGCTAAGTTTGAGTGATTACTTCAAAAAAATTTTCATAGAGATTCTTTTTAGGTGTGGAATGAATTAGATGGCTATTAAGGTTCCTTCCAACACAGATATTCTGGATGATTCTGTAATAGTCATTCCTTTATATTTATCAAATTCTCTGTAGGTTTCATAAACCTAATTCTTGTCTATCGTCATACTTATTCCTGACAAAGTCCTTCTGAGATAAACAGGACAGTTATCATTCCCATTTTGTACACAGTTGACAAAATAATATTCATAAAGCTTAGTTTGTTCTTGCTATGTAACTCCCCTCAGCCAGAAATTTCAGTGGCTTTCCAAAATCAGAATGAAACACAGGCTTCTAATTCTTCTTATGACTCCTTCCCCGGACAGTTAGGTGATACAGTGGGCTTGGAGTAAAGAACATCTGAATTAAAATCTAGCCTTTCTTAGATCCTTACTAACTCTGGCCTTGGGCTTTATTTTCCTCAGTTTCCTTACCTATAAAATGGGAATAATAATAGTATCTATTTTCCAAGATTATTGTTAGGATCAAATAAGATAATAATTATAAAATGTTTAGCATAATGCCTGGCATGTGGTAAGTGCTGAATAAATGATAGCTATTATAATTATAATTATTGTTGGGGGCAGCTAGGTATCTCAGGAGATAAAACTCTTGTTTGCCTTATCTACTGGAAAAGATATTTTAGTATCTTTTCCAAGACAACCCCATAGACAGCATCAATGTGCTATAGTTCATGGGACCACAAAGAGTTGAATATTATAATGACTGAATTATTATTATTATTATTATTATTATTATTATTATTATTATTATTATAATACACTGGGTGCTCTGGGTCACATAATGACAGCTTGTGAGTCACAATCTGTTGCCTCAGTTTCCTTATCTGTAAAAGAAGGATCATAATAGCTCCCACCTTCTAGAGTTGTCATAAGGATGAAATGAGATAATATTTGTAAAGTGCTTAGCTGAGTGCATGGCATATACAATAGCCAATGCTTAATAAATGATCACATCCTTTCCCTTTTTTTCCCCATATTCCCCATAGTCTGACTTCAATCACACAGCTCAATTATTGAGAAAATGGAACCTGTCAAATAAGTTTCCACAATATTATAGTATTTTGGAGCTGAGAATTCACTCAGTTCCCCTCATCTTAAATTGGAAGAAAATAAGGCATATAGAAATAAACTTTTCCAAGTTTACATAGAAAATAATTGGTGAGATGGGAATCCCCATTCTCCTTTTCTTCTATAACATCATGCATTTCATGGTGGTAGAGTCCAAAATAAAGTCCTGGTCATAGAACACTGACAGATTGGAAATCCAGGCTTGAAATGACATAATTTGGAGTTGTATGAAGCCAGAGGTCCCCCTTGATGTTCCAGAGGAGGGTCTGGAAAATAATGATGACTTGTCATTTATAAAACATCTTGTATGTGGGTATCAAGGAGTGGAGAACTGATCTCAAAGTCAGGAAGGCCTGGATAAGTCTTGCTTCTGATACCAGATGAGTGACACTAGACAAGTCACTCTTAGAGTCCTGGATAACTTTGTGACTATAAATTACAAGGAAGGGGGTAAACCTGAGTTCCCTTTCCTGGGAATACCCTCTAAAATAATAATGAAACCAAAGACTTAGTCCTTATCCTCTTTTTTTTCAATAACTTCTCCACATTAATATGGGAAGATATGAAATATATGTATTTTACAGATGAAGTAACTGAGGTCCCCGAGGTATAGAGTACTACTGACTGCCCCAGTCATACACAGCTAGCAAGTTCTGGATCCTGACCTTTTCACTCCAAGTCCAGCACTTTCTAAAACGAACCACAGTTTCCTCTCAGAATACAATGGAAAAGTATTTTAGTCCAAACTGGGCTGCTTCAATCGTTTTTGTCTGGACCATCTCAGTTCCCTGGATTTTGAAGGACTTTGTTCCAATCACATCTACTTTTATAGTTTACTAATGTTAAACAAATGCTAACTTTTCATTGGAAAGAAATTAAAATACCCTTTTTTATTGTCTTTCTCCGAGGGAGCCAAGCCAATTGTTCATGCCAACTTTTCCCACGTAGAGATGTCAGATGGAATTCCAACGCCACCAAACGAGGCCCTTCTCCTTCCACCTGCACATTATAACTCCAATAAACACGTTATCAGCTCATGAAAATGATGGCAAACAGGTGACTGGAGGATTTGATAAGTCAGCAGCAAAGATTAACAGTTCTTTCCAGAGAAGTCTGTGAGCTGAGAGGTTCCCCTATTTAAAACAATTGTGGCATGTGAATTTACAGCACTTAAATCATTATCGGCAATTAATACTTGTCAAAAAGGTTGCAGCTGGCTTCAATTACAGGTAGGGTTGTTTTGAGAATTTGAACTTAATTGTACATCTGATAGTAAGGATTTCAAAAACACTCCAGGACTGGGAGGTAGGGTGGGGGTTGGGGGGATTATAATTCAAGAAAAGAAATCTAAGACATGTATTATTCCATGTACATTATTATTATGTCACAGATTCTCAAAGCATTGAAGAATAAAAATAATTTTACTTTTCATTTGTATAACATATTATAGTATTCCAGGCACTCTTACATCCATTATCTCATTTGATTCTTCAACAATCCTGAGTGAAGGCAGACTTAAATTTTTTTTTTTTTTTTACTACTATTTAGAGATGAGTAAAGGGCAGGGTAGAAATTCTCTAAGGCCAAATGCTACAGCTAGTAATTGGCAGAATCTGAATTTGAACTCATATCTCCTGATACCAAGTCTGATTTCTTTGTTCTATCATATGGTACTTATAATTAAATAATGAAAAAATCATTATTGTCAACATGTCCTAATAGATTTTGTTACTATAAAATTATTGAATTTCCATTAATGTGTTCAGCAGAGTTCTAAGCAGCCCCCCAAAAAGACATACATTGCTAAAGAAGATAGTGGGTTCCTTGTTTTTTGAGATCTCTAAGTGAAGGTTAGATGTCCATTTATCCTAGATTCTACAGAAAGCATTGCTGCTGAAGGAGTTGGACTAAATGTCCTTAATTTGCCTAGGTTCTATTTTTTCCTTATCTGTGAAAAGAGGGAATTAGGAGGCCCTTTCCAGGTCAAAATCTTTGATTCTATGGCTTTGAGTCCTTTATAGCTCTAAGATATTATGTGCTGCATCTTTTAGCTTTCAAATGACATTACATTCTGACCCCTGTGTTAATCTGCAAGTAAAACCTGAATGGAATAGAGGTAAGATTTCTGCAAAGGGGAGAGTTGGAAATTTGGAACAGCAAGTCATATGACATAAATCTATTAAAGGTGCTATTTTGGTTAAATAGGATGGTAGCCTTGGGGTCAAATCCCATTTGAGATCTGATGTCTCTCCCAAGGTGGCTTCAGAAATTGAAAGAACAAAACTAGCTCCAGAAAGAGAAGAAAAAAAAAAAAAAGAAAACACTTTGGTAATGTACATCCCAAATCCCCATGTTATCTAAATTTGTTCCTTCATCATTGGAGAAGGAGCAATGCAAAATCCCTTTAGTTTTGATCCTACCTAAGTAAATGAGATTATTGATTAGAGAATCCTCTATATTGATATGGGATTTGAATTTTTTTTTGATGTCATCATATTGCTTAATTTTTGATTATAATTATGTTATTGGGTTTATATAAATTAGGAGCATTTTGTTTAGGTATGTCACTTCATTCTGGGCCCTAATTTCTTCATCTTAAAAGTCAAAGCAATTGGAATGTAAAATCCCTTTTACCTCTAAGATTTGATATTCAACTCAACTGAGTCCTACTCCATCAATCACTCCATCTCCTTCTCCCTCCCACCTCTTTTCTCTCCCTCTCTGTCCATGCAATTAGTAGTTGCTTCACAAATAACAGGCTGATTTCATATGATACAAACAATAATCATTAAAATTAGGTGAATGTCTTACATCATGCTGCCTAAGGAGGGACTAATTCACCAAGATAAGAGCCAGAGCGGGTCAAATCTTCTAAGGACAAGGTATGGAAACCCAGTCTTGGGGGAAAATTGTTTTATAGAAATTTCATCTCTTACTAATGACATTGTGTAAATCATAAGTTTTGTGACATAATTTATGGGCTTGGGTCATAAAGTTGAATCTTGTAGGTTCAAGATTTATGAAATATTGCTAGACAGGTAAAAACTGTGGGATTGTCCATTTGAGGTCACTGTTAATTCTCTTAGGATTTGATAGCAATTTCAATTTTCCTTCTGTCCTTCACTAATATCATTTTCCTGATGCTTGAAGGTTATGCCTGTGAGATACAGACTCCAGTAGATCTGATAAATCTGGAAATTATTTGAATATGGGCCTAATGCATTTGTTATTAAAGGATCCATTAGTTAGGATTAGAATCCTAAGGCTTCTTAGATATGAGGTTATTATTAGCTTGGACACTTAAGTCATGAATTTTTTAGGCCACTGATACATTAAGGCTTTTTACTAAGGTGCGGAATAGTTTACATCCTGCTTTAGTAGACAGAGTACTCATATTGATCAAACCACTACTCTTTTGGCGTACCCTGGAGAATAATTCTCCTATAATAATACTGTAATAATATTAATGTAATAATAAACTAGTATTTATACAGTTCCCTATTGTGTGCCAGACATTGTGCTAAATACTTTGAAAATATTTCATTTTATCTTCAGAAAAATGCTTGAGGTTGGTGCTATTATTATTTCTGTTTTATAGTTGAGGAAACTGAATTAAAAAAAGGTTAACTGACTTTTCCAAGTTCACATAGCTAGTAAGTATCTGAAGCCAGATATAAATTCAGGTTTTACTGACTCCAGACTCAACTTGGATGTCATCTTGTTACCTCTAACCATTCAATCCTTTATCCATTTCATTTAAGAATTATCATTTCCCCCAGGTCAAAGGTTATTTCTATTAACTGAATTAATCAAAGACATTTTCCTTCCCCTAATTTGATCATCACTATGATCCAGTCAAAGCATCATTATTCTTAGTTGGATGAAGAGCTTACCTTTCTTGGTCTGGTGACTGCCCTAATTCTGTCTTCAAGGGAAACAGAGTAATAAAATTTAGTTTTAGAAATGGGTTAGGCTTTGAAAAGATAATTAAAAGATTTGAGATTAGGACACTAATTATGTATTTTTCTATTTAGGACCAAGAACTACTGGCCTAATATTATTTTGTAAAATATAGCTTATTCTATTCTGTTGTTTATTCTTTGTTTTCAAAGAGGACCAAAAACATCATGAGAGTAATGTCCTGACACGCATGTGAATTGAATTTAAGTGAGGCAGAGTTGCATAAAGTCATCAGTCTCACTCTCTACTCCAGAGCCATTGAAATCCATTGGCAAGATAAAAGTTATGATGACTGGTGGACGTTTGGGATGCAGTAGATGACCTTGGCTTTTCTAAATTAAAGTTATTTCCCAGGACCCAGTTTGCCTGAAGAGGGAACAAAGGGGAATGGGAGGATGGTTCAGTCTGCTTCCATAATTGGCATGCATATCAGTTAATATGTAATGAAAATAAAATAATAAGAAAAACATATAGATACATGTATATATATGCACACACATATATAGATATACACTATATATAAAATAATACATGTATTACAAATGTAAGCTATATATATATATAAAATATACAAAATGTATTTATATTTATACCTGCTTATCTATCTATATATCTATAACTACAACTGAACAGAAACCAAAAACAAATGAAGTGTATTAATATTAAATAAATTTGGTCTGGGGGAAGAGTTGGGAAAATATACCTCTCTCCATTTATTTCAGAAGCAAGGAATTATAAGTGTGGATTATTGAATATAATACTGGACACTACTAAGTTTTGCTGAACTATTGAACAACAACAGCAAGGGAAAACTGCACTAGGAGACTTTTACACAGTATGTCTAGGTCTAGTTTAAAAAAGAAAAAAAAAACTATTAAGAGTTCAAATGTGTTGATTCTGCTGACTCTTGCCATTGATGAAGAAAACTGTTGCAAAGAGCTTTGCATAACTTTCATTTTTATATGTCTGCTGTTCCCCCCCCCCCCATTATATCTTTAAATGCACACTGGATGATCCCGCTTAGCTGACAATATTGCTCCAATTTTTCTGAGCTTATCTTTCTCTCCATTCTTTGCAGTTTCACGAGAGGATACCATTCATAATCTCCCACCCTCCTTCCCCTTAGGATTTTATAAATGGGTTTGTAATCTGAATTGTTGTTGTCCTTGGCCACCATATCTCTCTGCCATATCTCACACCATTGGCATGGTGATCAGGTTTTTCCTGGCTAAGTGGTTTCTAGTCTCTGTTGGTCTCATGCAGATGTTCCTGTTTGCCAATGTCATTGAGCTGATTTCATCAAATTCTGGAATATAAAGAAGGCTCCTGAATGATATCCATGATAAACCAAAAAAAAAAAAAAACATTCAACTTTATTGTCCACACAGGAAAAATCAAGTGGATGAATTGATCTTTTGATACCTATATCCTGGAAGGATATTGTGGATGGTCAAGAGCTATATTCAGAATAAAATAGAAGAATAAGCTTAATTGACTTTTATTCTACTATTTATTCTACTGGTACAGTGGAGAGTGAGCTAGGAAGATTTAGGTTGAATATTGTCATTAGAGGAGTTGAAACATGAATTACAAGTGTTCATAAGAACCTGATCATAATACTACTAATTCATTGCATTTCTCATTTTGTACTTTAAAAATTTTTTTTGATGCACAATTGTTTAATTCTCATAGGATCCTGATGTGGTGGATAGGTTTGGTATATTCATTCTCACTTTTCAGATTAGGAAACTGAGTCACAGAAACATTTAATATTGTCCCAGGTCACAGGGCTGGCAAGTGAAGGAGTCTGATTCTGGAATTCATCTTTCTCTAGATGTTGCTATTCATAGCAATCAAAAAGCTGCACATGAGATAGAGCCTTTTGGGAATATGATATTCCATTATGATTATGTGTATTATATATTTTCCAGTATTTTACTAAGTGATCTACAAATTAGTTGATCCACCAATTGTTGTTGTTTGTCCTTCATTTTTGATGAGTTCCCATGACATCATGGAATGATGATTTAACTTGTTCATGAACTGGATTTAAGGGAAGTACAAAGTTGCATAAAGTTGTCAATCTCACTCTGTCTTCCAGAACCACTGAGGTCCAATGGCAGGATAAAAAAGTCATGATAGTATGAGATGCAATGAATGGTCTTTTTTATCTCCTCAAGCTCTAAGTGCCTGCTTCAGCTGGCTTTTGGAACAA
Organism: Sminthopsis crassicaudata; assembly: GCF_048593235.1. Classification (NCBI taxonomy): domain Eukaryota; kingdom Metazoa; phylum Chordata; class Mammalia; order Dasyuromorphia; family Dasyuridae; genus Sminthopsis; species Sminthopsis crassicaudata. The sequence continues at coordinate 204,829,961 of NC_133618.1, read as the reverse complement.
ATTGTTCTTCTCTACTCATTCTCTAGTGGGAAGTCTTCATGTATTTGAAGTAGACTTATCCCTCACTCAGGTGGGCTCAAGACCTGTCAGCTACCCTTAATCTGATTTAGCCCACCTGCCCAAGACAGTTTACCAGGATATGGCCACTATAGCTTCTTGGAGCTGGTGTTGAGTCCAAGGTGGACACCAAAGGTAAATGAATAGCACTGCTGCTATATGTAAAACATTTCACTAGGCTCTGTGAGAATTAATACAAGAAACAGTAATGATCTCCTAGGCTTTCACAGCTTAGTAGTGAGGATGAGACAAACACAAGGAAAGGCAATAATTGAAAACTTGTAGCTTGAATGAGGGCTAATCTACATGTGAGGAGACAGCCCTCCCATTCAGTTGTTTGAGACAGGCTTTGTGAAGGATTTAGAATTTGATCTGGGTCTGGTAAGATGGGTAGGAGTTGAGTTAATTGGATAGAAGAATAAATATGCTGGGCAGGTTGAATGATATAAATTCAGATGGAGGAGAGGAAATGCAAAATCTTGTCTTTTTTGGTCACTGCTTCAATTTGTGCTCAAATACATCACAAGCTTGAAGATAGAGAATGAGCTTTGCCTCCTACTATAGTTCTTGATATTGTATTTAATTCATTTGTTGAATGAATAAGCCTAATCTTTTATTAAGCTTTCTTAGGCATTGATTGTACTCATGGACTCTTTTGAAAGAACAAGCACTGTGATAAATGCTAATTAAAGTGTTAGGTAAAAATGCTCTACTGTATCAAAATTGTTGTGAAAATCAAATAATATTTGTAAAATGCTTAGTATAATACCCAACACATAAAAGTGTTCCCCTTCCCTACTTGTTCCTTCAAGATGCTAAAGAAATTTATTGAGATTCTAATCCTTTTTTCCCTCTTTTTTCCCCTCTCTCCCTTTTCACAGTAATATCACACAGTTATAACATCCAAGAAATTTTAGTTTCCAGCCCCAATTCTGCTACATATTCCTCAAGGGATACAACCAGCATATTCTCTGATTTAGTTTCCCTGCCTATATAATGGATGTAATAATACTTTACATCCCATTTGGAGCATTAATTAGTATTTGTAAAGTGTATTGAAGATGAAGAGTGTGAAAACACCCAAGTATTAAAGAAAAATTGCTTGAATTTGAAACCATTTTCTTGAAAATTTTTTTTCTACCAGAAATTTCAACAGCCTGTTCACCTGGCAAGGGATCATAGATGTGAAATATCTCCTACATTTATCATTCGATGTTTGAAAAGTCTCAGCAAAGAAAGCTCATGTCTTACAGTTTGTCCTGCACTTAGTAAATCACATAAAAGTCATTGGGAGGCACGAATTCAAGGATGGTAGCCGTCTTTTCCTCCAAAGCCAATGCATATAGTAATTAATCTTTTGTTTACTTGAAACTTTCACATTCAAAATGTTTAATTTTCACATCCAAACTCCCTGCTCTTTTGTGCATTGAATAGTGGTACTGTAGTCCTAATTGTTCAGCTGAAGGATTTGAAGCCTAAAGGCATCTTTTGAATACTGCTGTTTTTCTCACCCCCCTCCCCAATTTTGTCTTCTAATAAAGTCCTTGTGAAAAGCTGATTTCAAATTTTCACAGGTTTCGGACTCACTATTGTGGGAGGTGGTCTCTGTCTTGTTCCCCTGTTTTCTTTACAATGTATTCTCTGTGTTTGGACAACTATAGTTTAGTTACATTCTACCCAAGACTCCCACTGGCAAAGATTTCCTTTTGCAACCAATCCTTTCATTCCAGGTTTAAAAAAAAAGTGAGAGAGGGAGCTAGAGGGAGATATGGAGAAAAAGAAAGAAATCCCTCCTCTTCAAACAGCTGTCAGCCCACACAGAGAGTATTTACAAGAGAATATCTGAAGCTTTTATTTAACTTCACTTTCACGTATTTCCAGCTGATTTCATTTTGGTCATGTTGCCTTAATTAAGTTTTGCCATCTAAGGAAACAAACGATTTCATGTTAATGTTCTTTTTTGAATAATTGCAGTGACTTGAGGAAGCTAGGTGCCTTCTTCCCTTTGTGCTGCTAGGTCTGGATTGTGCTAGTAGGTCTGTCATTGTAGTGACTTCATCGGCAGAGTTTCCATTTAGCTAAATTTTAACTTCTTGTTTAGACTTTGCCAATGTTCCATCTTGCCTGGGACTTTTCTTATGCCAGCCCATTAAGAAGCTACATTAATAACCTACTCTGGTCCTCAGCTATGCTGGTGCTCTTACTGGTATCTGATTTCAAAGGAGATGGGATTTCTCCTGAGCTCTGTTGAAGACCTTCACTTTAGAATCCATGCCTTATGATGATGAAGTATGTTGATAATTCCATGGGGAAAGGGCTTTCTAACTGTCCAACAAATAGAAGTTTATTGAATTCAATCAGCTTCCAATTTTCCCCTGCTTTTATCTCTTTCATTTTGACTGTTATCACTGATGAAGTAACAGTGCAGTTGACTATGAATCCCAGTGATCTAAAAAAAAAAAGAGAGGGAGAAGGGAAAAGAGAGGAAAGCAGGGAGGGAGGGAGGGAGGGAGGGAGGGAGGGAGGGAGGGAGAGAGAGAGAGAGAGAGAGAGAGAGAGAGAGAGAGAGAGAGAGAGAGAGAGAGAGAGAGAGAGAGAGAGAGAGAGAGAGAGAGAGAGAGAGAGTCAGAGAGACAGAGAGAGAGAGAGACAGAGAGGAGAGAGAGAGTCAGAGAGACAGAGACAGAGACAGAGACAGAGACAGAGACAGAGAGAGATAGAGAGGAGACAGAGAGAGAGACAGAGAGAAAGAGAGACAGAGAGGAGAGAGAAAGACAGAGACAGAGAGAGAGAGAGACAGAGAGGAGAGAGAGAGACAGAGAGAGAGAGACAGAGAGACAGAGAAACAGAGACACACACACACACACACAGACACAGAGAGAGACAGAGAAACAGAGACAGACAGAGACAGACAGAGAGAGAAATGGCTCTTGGCTCAATTTCTTAAGCACAATCCATGGCCTCCAAGGATGTATAATGCTGATTGAGATCTCTGTATCTAGTTTCTTTCTGCTGTAATCCTGTATACCACTGCCAAATGAAATTTTAATCACATCACTGTCTAGCTCAAGAATTTATAACAGCTCCTTGTTGCTTATTGCCTTAAATCTAAACTGGTCTTTCGGGCATTCAAAACCTTCAATAATAGTGATAACTACAAAGCAACAACAATAATAGCTAGCACTTATATAGTGTTTTAAGATTTAAAAAGATTTTTAAAAATTATCTTATATTTTATTCTCACAAAAGTCTTGGTGAGTAGATGATATTATTATCATCTCCATTTTACTGATGAAGAAACTGAGACAGAGATTAAATGGTTTCTGAGGGTCACACAGCAAGTTTCTAAAGCAGAATGTAGTCTAATATCCTGGTGGTTCCCCATTTTGAACCCTCCCCTATCTTTTTATTATGTTCTCATTACCTTACCCTCATTCTATTCTTTTATTTTTAATTTTTTTTAAACTACAATACCCTTCTTGTTTCTCTCTGATAATTCAAACTTTCCAATCTTCCAAGAACCAGAGTACAAATCCTACTATTAACCATTAGGTCTTTCCTAAAGTCTTTGGTGATTACTGGACACTATATCAAAACCTTATTCCTTTGCATTCCCACAGTATATCTTTTTTTAAATTTTTAAAATTAATTTTTATAATTATAACATTTTCTTTGACAGTACATATGCATAGGTAATTTTTTTTTTTTTACAACATTATCCCTTGTACTCCCTTATGTTCTGAGTTTTTCCCCTCCTTCCCTCCATCCCCTCCCCTAGATGGCAGGCATTCCAATACATATTAAATATCTTATAGTATATCCTAGGTACAATATATATGTGCAGAACCGAATTTTGTTGTTGTTGTTGCAAAGGAAGGATTGTATTGGCAAGGTAAAAATAATCTGGGAAGAGAAACAAAACAAAACAAAATACACACACAAACAATGCTCACAGATTACATTCATTTCCCAGTGTTCCTTTTCTGGATGTAGCTGGTTCTGTCCATCATTGATCAATTGGAATTGGATTAGCTCTTCTCTTTGTTGAAGAAATCCACTTCCATCAGAAAACATCCTCATACAGTATTGTTGTTGAAGTGTATAATGATCTCCTGGTTCTGCTCATTTCACTCAGCATCAGTTGATGTAAGTCTCTCCAAGCCTCTCTGTATTCCTCCTGTTGGTCATTTCTTATAGAACAATAATATTCCATAACATTCATATACCATAATTTACCCAACCATTCTCCAATTGATGGGCATCCATTCATCTTCCAGTTTCTAGCCACTATGAAAAGGGCTGCCACAAATATTTTGGCAATACAGGTCCCTTTCCCTTTTTTAATATTTCCTTGGGATATAAGCCCAGTAGTAGTACGGCTAGGTCAAAAAGTATGCACATTTTGATAACTTTTTGGGCATAATTCCAGATTGCTCTCCAGAATGGTTGGATTCTTTCACAACCCCACCAACAATGCATCAGTGTCCCAGTTTTCCCACAGCCACTCCAACATTCATGGTTATTTGTTCCTGTCATCTTAGCCAATCTGACAGGCCACAGTATATCTTGATCACTGTCAGGAGTTTTGTATTATCCTTAATCATTTTAATTGTTTTTTACCCTCCTTCCTTCTTTAGTAGTTTTTCACCCTCCTTCCTTCAATCAAATTTTAAATTCTGTAAATGTAGGACCAGGGATTCTGCTTATTTTGTTTTCCTGAAATGCTGCTAGGGTTAGAATACTTAGAAATTAATCAATCAATAAGCATTTACTAGATACTTAATATGTGCCAGGATAGGCACTGAGGACACAGAGACCAAAATGAAATAATGCCATGCCCTAAAGTAGCTTGTATTCTATAAAGAAGGCAAAAACTAGCAAATCACTACAAGTACATCTATAATATATTCAGAATAACATAAAGAAAGCTACATAAATAAAGTTAGAGATGATACGAGCAGTTGATAAAGTTGACCCCTGATTCTATCATTTGCATTTGAATTGTGGCAGGGCTAGAAGATTTATAGGAAAAAATAATCTATATCCAATACCTCCAGTTCATCAGTTATTCACCCTCTAAAATCCTATAATGTATTATACCATGAGTTAACTCCATATTTCCAAATCCACTGACCTATTCTTAGTCCTCATATTTCTTAGTCCTTAGTCTACATTTTACGTTGTTGACCCTACATTCCTCTTCAATATTTTTTCCTTTCTTGTCTTCCAAAATACTTCAGGAAACACAAAACTAGAATACTTTTCCTTCTCCTTTCCACAAATCACTATTGAAATCCTGACCATTCTTCTAGAAAATGCTAAAATAGCTCTTCCCTCTAAAAAGTCTTCCTTTTTTCAAATTTCCAATAACACTTTGAATACCTCATACATTTATCATGTGCTATTTTATATTATTATCATTTGCTTATGAGTCATATTTCACTCTCTCTTTCCCCCTCTCTCCCTGCTGATAGTTTTTTGAGGGCAGGAACCATTTCTTATTTATCTTTGTGTCATTCCAGCAGCTGGCATAATGCTTTATACATATTTTTAAAAATCCATAATTATATCTAAACATTTACTCCACCACTTTGGGTCACAACTCTTTTATGCCTTAATAAGTGGTCCTGAAGGGTTGCCATGGTCTACTAAAAGTCGTTGTGTAGTGGCTAACATTCTGCTTATGATCTAGTTCAAAGTTAGATGCTTAAGTGTGGAATTGAATTTGTAACTTTTTTTTTCAGGCAGGATTTCACTTATACTATTTCAGAAAGTTGTTTGTAATGCTTTTAAAAAACTTCCATGGAGTTGATATTTTTGCTTTTTTTCTTCTTTGAGAGAAGTGAACATAGGGGAAAAAGTCTCAGAAAAAGTATTTCTGAATGGTTTAAGCATCTTGGTGAAGGGGTGAAACTATTTTATCTCAACTATGGTGTAGGAGAGAGGTTTTGTTTCAGTGTTGGTTTTGGTACTACTGGATGTCTTGGAGTCTCTGAGTAAATCATTCATCCATTTGGACTTTCAAATGGATCTATAAAACAGAAGCCGTTCTAAGAATGTAAACACTTGCAATATCTTCAGAATTAATGGATTGTTGGGGTAGAATCTTTTGTTCCTGTCATAGGATCATTATTTAGAGCTAGAAGGGGGCCTAAATTTAATTTAAATCTAATCAAACCTCTTCACTTTTAAGATAAGGAAACAGGTTCTGGGGAATTCTCTCTGGAGGTCCTCAACTTTGACTGTTTCCTTGGCTTCCTTGGAGATCCAAGTAAAATCTTATATTCTACAGAAAACCCTTCCTGAATTCTATTTAATTCCAATACATTCCTGATTTTAATTATTCCCTATTTATATTGTATCTTGCTGGCGTGTGTGTGTGTGTGTGTGTGTGTGTGTGTGTGTGTGTGTGTACACACACATATACAAGTCATATATATATATATATACATATATATATATATGTATATATTTGCATGTTTTCTCCCTCATTAGCTTATAAACTCCTTAAAGGCAGGAATTGCCTTTTATCATTTTTTGTATCCTCAGCATTTAGTACAGGGCTTGGCATATAATAGGTACTTAATAAATGTTTACTGATTTATTAAATGCCCAAAGTTACACAGGTAAATGACAGAGGCAAGATTACTGCTCAGGTCCTTTGATTTCCAAACTAAGTCTCCTTTCATTGCACTACAGTGGCTGTTAGGAAGTTAATAGTATATCCATCCTTGTATATAGCAAAGAAATTTTTCTTGTATACTTTATTTCCTTTACGGTTAGTCAAAAGTGAGTTCCCATATACATTCCTAGTCCTGAGTAGTCTCTCTATTCCAGATTCTTTGCTTATTCAACTGGTGTGATGCTATATTGAGTTATATTATTCAGATATTATTGGCAGAATATTTATTTACTTGAAGCATTTCATCTGGGCATTCCAATTCACCTATTTTCTACATTTGTTAATCAATTTTATCTTTAGATCACCGTACTCCAAGAGTATAAGACTATCCACATAGTCTATGTCATGGTGTCATCATACCTGTCATTAAGTTTTGCCAAATTAAAAAAAATGATGCAATTTGATTACTGAAAATAACCTGTCTTTTGGATGTGGTGGTCAGGAAGCAGGTCCTTTATGGCACAGAGGGTCTCTGAGTATTAGCTTTCCTACTTGTAAAATGAAAGAATAGGACTAGATAAAATCTAAGGTAACTTCTGGTCCTAAAACTCTTTAATTCAGGATTACCCACTACCTGGTTCAGCTCTATGAACTTCAGAAGCCCATTTTGAATGAAGTGCTTCACAAACTTTAAAGTGCTGTATAAATGTTGTTTCAATATTTGATTGATCTGGAATTCCATTGATATGGCTAGGTCATGCAATGAATGAACAGAATCCTGGACCTAACATCAGGAAAACTTGAATTCAAATCCAGCCCCAAATACTTATCAGCTACGTGATGCTGGATAAATTAGTTAAACTCTGTCTACTTCAGTTTCTTTCACTCAATAATAATAGCACCTACTTTCCTGGTTGTTGTTAGGATCAAAGGAGGTAATATTTCTAAAGTGCTTAGCATGGAGCCTGGCACATGGTAGGCACTAAACAAATGCTTATTCCTTTCCTTGCTATCCACCTTTCTCTCTCCTCTGACATGGGATATAGCTTTTCTCTGACTCGTTTTAATTTCAGCTTCAGAGGGAAGAATCACAAACAATGATGAATTGAAGTGGTCAAGAGCCAGATGTAGGCTTGATGTGAGGAAAAACTTATTAACAATTAAAATTGACTAAAAGTAGAATGAGTAGCCTCAAAAGGTCATTTTGTTCTTCCTCTCTTGTAGGTGTTAAAGACAAAGCTGGCTGATCACTTTTCTAGTGGATTGTAGCAAGGATTCTTTTTCAGAGTGGATGTTTTGGTTAGATGACCACTGAGTTCCTTTACAATCCTGAAATTATGAGATTCTGTGACTCTAGAGTTGTGACTAAAAAAATCATCTTGAACCTAATCTGCTAATGAGCCTCCATGGATTAAACTAAGACTATTTCTCTGCTGCCAGACATAGAGGCAGTTATAGGCCCCTACTGGAACTCCAAGTTGATAGGATCTGCCAAAACCTCTGATATGGTCTCAGAGCCTCCAGGACCTGATGGTCACTTCCATTCCAGTTTGAAACATTATGGCAGGACTTCTGGTGGTGGTATATGGATGTTAGTTATTGTTATTATTATTACAGTTATTCTTAGGCTTTCAAGGCTACAATGTATCTCTCCCATGTATTTTACTGATGCTATCCCCCTTTTTTTCTTCAAAGTGCTGTATGATACAATTAAAATGAGTTCATTGAGATTTTGGGTTGGATGGTGACTTTCATTAAAGGTTTACTTTGTTTCTTCATTATGTGATAAGATGGTATCTTTCATGTAGTTCATATATTATGTATGAGTGCCAAATACCATCTAAATATAAGGGTCACCTCTTATACTTTGAGATTTGTGAGCAGGGCTGCATCTTTGGAAAATCTGGATTTTGAGCAGAGCTTGGGAAGGTTTGTAAAGGAGAACATGGTGGTTTGTTTTCTGGTCCCATGGACTATTCTGAATTTCAGCAGTGTCTAGACTGTTGGGATGTTGCTGGAAGATCAGGTAGTCTTTCAAACTATTGGAGCAAAGATATTTCCCTCATTGTTCTCACCTGCTTTTCCTCTAGCTCCTGCCTTCTTTATTCTGAGAATGTGAGGAAGCTGAGTATTAAGATGGCCACCAAAGGCATCAATACTAATGGAAATTTTCTTTATATCACATGCAAAGTATAGTTTTAAATAAACTATTTTTTATTAATTTATTATATGAACTCCTTTTTGCAAAGGATTCCTTTGATGTAGGATGTGCTAATCACACCCCCAGGCCCTAAAGCACATCCAAATATCTCTAATTCCCCAGTGGTATGATTTTATCACATAATATTAACAACTCTCCAGAGTGCTTTTACAGCTATAAATAAATCAATGTTTTAATCCAAATACTTTGATCTTCAGATACTACCGGTTTATGGTAGGAAGACTTGGCTGTGAAGAGTTCTAAAAGACATTTCTTCTCAGAATGGTTTTTTTCGTGAGCTGAATAGGACCTTAGGGATCATCTGGCCTAACCTCCTTATTTAGGATGAGGAAATAGAAATCAAGAGATGAATTGTCAAGTAGCCATTTTAATGTTATCAACTATTCCTTTGATTTGATTTATAAAACAGACTGGTAACCATTTGCCAGTGCTATTTTTCTCCATAGAGATACCTGTTGACTTATATTAAATTCCATCTGTAGGACCTTTTTTTAAAAGTGGATTAAATGGTCATTTGTACCATCAGGAATGCCTATTTCACCCAAAGGAGTAAAATAAATTACTTTTCACTGTTGTGCCCAATTCACATTTATTGTTCTATAAAAATGCCATTTATACCAATTGGGTGATAGGAATTTGGGTGTCACTTGGGATCTGTGCAGATTAACATTTTATATTATATTAATGAGGTGCTAATTGCTCCAGAAACCTTTTGTGTGGGTGTGTGCATGAAAATTGAGCCAGCTTTCTCTGCATACTCATGTAACAAGTCTTTATAGTCCTTCTGTTATAGCCAGAGTAATTAGTAGTGATCCCCTCATTGAGGAACATGTTTTACTGTCCCCAACTTCTCTCAGCTGGGACTTTTGAAGCTTAGGATAACTCTTTTTGCCTCATAAAGAAAAGGTCCTTGGAAGAGTATTGCCCTCTTTCCCCCTTCTTCCCTTGAAGAATACTTACTCATCCTTTAAAATTGAACCCACAAGGCATCTCCTCTAGGAAACCTTTTTAAATTCTTTACTGATCTACCCTTCTAGGATTCACATACAGTGAACCCTGTACCTCTCTAATGTACTTACAATGTACAGCCATTATTGTGTCTTTCTCTAAAAAAGTCCCTATCCCAATGAATGCCTCCTGTGTTATGAGGGTGACCTTAGAGTCCTGAATGCTGTGCTTGGGGTCATCAAGTTCTGACAGGTTTTACTAAATCTCTAAGCTGGAAATAGCTTTGATGATTGATAGAATGATGTATTATATATAGTGACTAAAGGCCAGTTTAGCTAAGAACAGAGAGAAACATTTCGAATTCTTGTGATCAGCCTTTAGTCATAGAAACTCTTTGAATATCACCTATGAAATTCCATAATAAGGTGATATGATCTGCGTGGTGGACTCAGATATAGGAAATTTAGGATTCTTGTATTATAAGTAAAGCATATTACTCCTCTAACTTTTGTATATCCCCCAAGGCCAAGCCTAACTCTTTGGGCACTATAGACATTTGATAGTCTAGTTGGAGCACAGACATAGGAGTGAGAGTATCTGCCACTGTTTGGTCTTGGATAAGTCACTTAATAATGATGGTTAGTATTCATATTATACTTTAAAGGCTTCTGAAGATCTTTATATATATTATCTCATTTGATCCTCAAAAAACCCTAGGAATTAAGTGCTTTTATCTCTATTTTACAGATGATGAAACTGAGCATGGTCAAAAATCTTCTGTAAGATCTCCTAGCTAGTAAGGGTCTGAGGTAGGATCTGAACTCATCTTCCTGATTCTAAGTCTAATAGTCTACCCACCATAGCCACCTAGCTACCTTGGTTTTCTCATCTTGGTTTAATTCAATAAAGACTAATTATTCCAGTTGCTATTGCTGCTGTGGATATTACTACTATTATTAACAATAACAACAACTACTACTATCACAGTATACCAATTATATCAGGTTAGGCTGGATGACCTCATAAGCCCTTTCTGATTCTAAACATATGGACCCATTCAAGCATCTACTATGTACACTGATGATTTTATTAATTTCTTAATCGGGGAGTTAACAATGCACTAGAATAAACCAGCCCTAGAGGGGTTTGAGGCCCAGAGCCAACCCTAGAAGCCCATGTGGTTGTATAAATTTGGGATCAGCATCACCAGCTGTGTAAGCTTTTAATACAGACAATAATAGTCTGCATAGTGGGTAGCAGTAGTCTGCAGATGTGGCTGCCTTCAAGTCTCAATAAATGTTGGCTCAACTGAAACTGTCCTTTTGGAAGTAGATATATAAGTGGAAAAGACTAAGCCTGTAACAAAAGTGAGGGATAACATATGGACCACCCAAATGCCACACTGGTGTCCAGAGGTGGCTCTCCAGCATGTTGGGTAGATCCTTTTTGGAGGGTTTTTGGATATAAATCTGATTCCGATTAATATCTGAAAATCCTCCATAAAAAGACCTTCCCAACATGTTGGAGAGTCACCTCTGGACACCAGTATGGCATTTAGGTTATGATCTGGTAGAGAATCTCCACATGGATAAGATTAAATGAAATATGGAATTTCTCATGCTATTACAAAGCAGGTTTATGCCAATTACCCATATATTTGATTCAGCAGTCAACTCTGTGGGAATAAAAACTTTCAACTTCAATTGTACAGCTTGCCTGCAAACAATTGTACTATCTGTGACATTGAAACAAGAGTATGTTTCTAGTTACAACATGATAGGGAAAAATAGAGCTTTTATCCAGAAAGTTTCAATTCTACACATTAACCTCAATTATCTTTGTATTTTAAGTCACTATTCAATATTTTGATGGGTAAACATAAGCTCTGATATCTGCAGTCTTCCTGTGTATATCGCATGATCATTGAGGGGATGATATTTCATTGATTTCCTCCAAAGTGTCCAGAAAAATGAGAAGTATAGGTGACGAACTAATATGATAGTAAATGATACATACCCTCTTGTCCTGAGCTCATGGAGTTGGGATAGGAGCAGAGCTGGAGTGCATTGCAAACATCCATGCATTTAATATTACATTTATGATATGGCAGTCCTCAATGGTGCTATTCTTTAATTCTTCCCAGCTGTGGGCAGCAGATGCTCTCTCCAGAAGTGAGGCTATATAGGGAAGGGAGTGGTAATAGTGGGATAATAACAAGAAATCCTGGAAAAGAGAGGAGGAAAAAAAAAGATTTTTCCATTTATCTTATATATTTCTCCTTTCCCTTTTGAAAAGCAACAAGTCTTCAAACAAATAGAATGATCTAAAAATGCTTCAGGAGGTAGTGAGTCTCTCATCATTTGAGGTTTTAAAGCAGAGAGTATATCTTTCTTTGTTAGTAATGTTTTAGGAGGAATTCTTGGCCAGGTATGTCTTTCTTCAAAGCTTCACACTTAACATAGTGCCTAGAATATAGTAGGTACTGTTTCCTGTTTCCTTGTTGAGCTGACTTGACCATTCACTATGCTAAGTTGTTTCTTATAGAACTAGTGTATACTTTCTATATGGTGGGAATCCAGCACATATTAACTGATTCCTGGATGAGTAAATAATAAATCAAAAGTGTGGCCAATACCAAGATATTGGTCAGTGGTATTGCTACTTTCTGGAGTCCAGGGTTACTTATCTTCCCTAAGCTCTTTAGCAATATATGATTGAGCTTTGTGAATTGTGAAACTCGCAGTCACTATTATTCATTTATTCAAGAAATCCAATATTCCCAATGTGTTCCAGGAACTTCACTTTGCATAGTGCTTAGTCCATAGTAGACACTTAATAAATGATTATTGAGGGGCAACTAGGTGGCACAGTGGACAGAGCACCAGACCTGAAGTCAGGACCTGAGTTCAAATCTGATTTCAGACACCTAACACTTCCTAGCTGTGTGACCCTGGGCAAGTCACTTAACCCCGTTGCCTTAGGGGGGGAAAAAGCTTATTGACTGACATTAACTTGAGGATATCTTTGAATTTAAGGAGCTCACATTCTAGTAGGGGACATAAAATGGAGACATAAATACATGACATAGGCTGGAGAATTGTAAGTTAATTGGACAAATACCAATTCCTTTGCCTTACTTATGAGATTATCCTCAGTCTGGTTCCATTTTATCTTTTTCAGCCTTTTTTTTTTTTTTTTTAAACACTATTTTCTTTGAGTTACTCTATTTTTCAGTCAAGTGGAACTATTTTAATAATAATAATAGCTAGAATTTATGTAACTTTATATTTACAAGATGATTTATATTTATATCATTTGACCTCTACAGAAGATACTTTTTAGTTATCCTCATTGTTTTATTGTCCTCATTTTACAGATGACCAAACCAAGACTAGTGACTCACTTAGGTGATTCACACCGATAACACATATTTGAGTCAGTATATCTATCCATTGGACCACCTGCATGCCTGATCTCATTCTTTACTCTCCCACATCCATGCCTGTCTACCTTATTCCTGGAAAGCATGTCCTCCTCATTTCTACCTGCTGAAATCCTTTTTCACTGAGGCTGAACTTGAGTCATATTCTTTGGGAAGACTTTTTTGATTCCTTCAGATGAAAAATCTCTCCTTCCTCAAATTTTCTGAGAGTGCTTTGAACTTCTCTTGTTGTTTAGTCATTTCAGTTGTGTCCAACTCTTTGTGACCCCATTTGGGGTTTTCTTGGTACAGAAACTAGAATGGTTTGTCATTTTCTTCTCCAGCTCATTTTACAGAGGAGGAAACTGAGGCAAACAGGGTTAAGTGACTTTCCCAGGGTCATACAACTAATAAGTGTCTAAGATTGAATTTGAACTCAAATCTTCCTAATGCTGGGTCAGGTACTCCATCCACTGTGCTATGTAGCAACTCACAGGGCTTCTGTGCCTTATATCAGCTTTATTTATATCAGTGTCCTATTTCCTCCTGACAAATTACACAATTTTTGGAGACAGAAACTCTATTGTATTTCTTTTTTGAATCTCATTACATGACTTCCTTGCTTATGAATACAGAAAGAATCTTTGATATTATCAACATAAGGAATCATCACTGATGTGAGAAGAGTTCTCCACTAGCACAGATCCTAAAGAGACTGGTGAATTGCCCCAGGCACAAAAGATTAAGTGACTAGTCCAGATTACCTAATTAGTAGGTACAGAGACAAACTCAAAACAATTAATGTTTTTGTTTCTGGAGAAGTGAAAAATAAAATGCTAGGAGGGATTCAAAGAGGAGGAGATCACTTTCAATGATAGGACAGGAGTTGGGATGCTGGGAATGGAGGGAGATTTAAAGGAATTGGTGTCTCCCTATAGAATGTGTATGTATTTTAAGGAAGAGGCTACATTTGTCTTTCTCTGTATCCCCATCACTTAGCATGGTCCCTGGCACATAGCAAGCATCAAATAAAGAGTTCCCCTTTTACTGTTCATAGTCTAGTGGGGAAGACAACATGCAACCAACTTTGTACAAACAAGATAAATAGGAAATAATAAACAGAGAGAAGATACTAAAATTAAGATAAATTAGGAAAGGCTTCTGTTAGAAGGTGGGATTTAAGCTGGAGATTGAAAGGAAGCCAGGGAAGCCAGGAGGCAGAGATGAGGAAGGAGAACATTCCAAGCATGGGGGACAGCCAGTGAAAATGCCACCTTCATGCTGTTATTTTTACAGCTTCCATCTCTATATTACTCTAAGGTTTGCAAAAGCCTTTTATCAAAACAGTTCTATGATTTGGGTATTGATTATTGATTATTAACTCTCTCTCTTTCTCTCTCTCTCTCTCTTTTTATAGAGAAGTAACCAAGTAACCAAGAATAGGAGAACTGAAATGACTCAAGAATAAGGGGCAGAACTGGTGTTAGATACTTGCAGGTGGATTTACTCCAACCCAGTTCTCCATAATGGGAAATTGGGAGTGAAGTTGGGACCTTGGAGAGGGTTTAGAGGCAAAGGATTTCCATTCAAATCCTGACTGTTTCTTCCTATCTGTATATTGTTGGGTAAGCCATTTTAGTCTACTGAAGCTCATCCCCTGTAAAATGGGGCTAGTCATATGGTTTTTAATTTATAGAACTATTGTAAGCTCTTCATAAACCTTACAGTCATATCCAAATGATCAAATTATAAAAATTACAGCATAAAAATGTTAGTTTATCATCTATAAAATGAGATTTCACTAAGTATCCTGGAAGTTTCATTCCTTTTCTGTTATGATACTAGGAACTGTTTCTGAGGCAATTTTTTTAATGTTAATATAGGGACTTAATTATTTCTCAGAATTCCACTTTCCAATAGGACACAATCTCTACATTTCATTTTTTTTTTTTTTTTTTTTTTTTTTGTCGCACGTAGTACAGGGGGCATATGAGAGAAATAGGTAGAAATGACAGGACTTGACCACAGGTTGGAAATGGGGAGAGGGGGGTAAGAGAGAGTGAGAAGCTGAAGATGACCAATCATCACTGTGAGCCTGGATGACTTGGGCTTTTCTTAATAGTAATAAGGAAGTTAGGAAAAGGGCAGGGCTTGTGAAAAAAGATAATGAGTTCAGTTTTAGACTTGTTGAATTTAAATTATTTGCAGTCTATCCAGCTTGAGCTGTTTAATAGGCAGTTGGAATTAGAAGACTGGGAGTGGGGAGAGAGTTTAGGGTTAGAGAAATAGATCTAAGAATCATCTGCATATAAATGATAATTGGATCTGTGGGAATTTATATCACCAAGAAAAACAGTGAGAGAGAAGAATGCATCTACAATCAAACTGGTTTACTTGTATTTAGTAACCTGAGCTCACCTGGTGTGATATTTATTCTCCAGTACTATCTTTCATCCCTATTAGCATTATTAGATTAGCATTATGTGTAATCTCATTTTGTGGGGGAAGGAAACTAGAGTGATTGATTTAAAATCTTCCAATAAGTCAGTAGGGAAGTTACACTCTGGACACTTGACTGGGTTCATTGTTCTTTCCATTAGGCAAAACTGTTTGAACTTCTGAGCATGATATCTCACTTGAGACTGACAGAAGGATGAAGTTGGGATGGATGGAAGAGACCCATAACTATTCTACCTGAACTGCTAATGAATTTTTTAAACCTTCCCCAATGGAAAACAAAAAATTATTGGTTTCATATCACATTATATTCTGGCTCCACAGGTTTGAATAGTACTTAACCAATCTTTGCATTATAATATGGGGAGGGTGGTAGAGCTAGCAATGGTCAGAGAGGGGCCTGAAAAAAAAAGGAACTTTTGAAAAAATAGTATAGATGTATTTTTACACATATCAATTGGTTAAGGAGTCCTTTATTATTTATTATGTTATTTTTGTCTGGGGATATAGAATTTAAAACCAGGGCATTGCCAGTTACCATGAACATTCTGCCCATTTCTATAAAGTTTGGAGAACACCTGGCTCTGAATGTCCCTAGTGACTAACTTTTTAAATACACTTTTAAATCTCATTATTGAATATATTTTAATAAATTTATAGATAATATGTTATGAACATATGTAAACTATATATATGTTTGTTTATGTGTATATATGTACATGAGAGTATATGTATATATACACACACATATACATATACACATATTCCTGAATTTCAAACCTTCATAATGCCATTTTTTTTGACTAATAGAAAGAAGCTTGCTTCAGATTTAGCTGTTGTTATAATAACAGAAGAAATGAATGAATGGTACTAATGAACTATTCCTGAAGAAGCTATTGTTTCATATTTACCTGGCTCTTATTTCTTAAGAAGAGATCACTGGCAGTCATTTTCAGAACACAGAGACTTCTCTGCTCTAATTTAGATACTGGACTTAAATGTGGGGACTGAAAATTAATTTTTCAGCAACGTATCTTCTTTATTAACTAATTTAATTTTATTTTTGTGGCAAAGAAAGGAGGAAATAAAATTGCTATCTAAAAGATGGCCTCTACTTTTGAATCAGCTGCTTGCATCTGTCACTGAGTTGCACACCCCTTGCTAAATATTTTCCTGTTTGTGGAAGCATGTTGAAAGGATTTCACAAGAGTGCTGGCCATTTCTCTTGTGGCCTTTCCTATATTTTATTGTTTGCTCTCACTGATAAGAGATGTCTGTGTAATGGGGTTGGGGGGAAAGGGGAGGTGGTGAAGCCACAGGAGAGGACGAGTCAGAGAAGGCTCAAGCTACAGAACATTTTTCTACTTTGAATAATATGCCGGATTTGCTCATCTGTGTCCCTTTTCACCTCAAACTATTGCTTTTGGTACCTCTTTATAGCACCAACTCTTTAGTTCTCCTTTACACAGTCATGGCTGAGCTTTTATGCCTTAGAATTCTTAATTTCTTTCAAAACTCAGTTTAAACACCATTTTCTAGATGGAGATCCCTATTATTATGAATAATGAACTCTTCCCCCTTTCCCTCCTTGACTCCCACCAAAGGATCACAGTATTCAAATTTATACTTGTATATTTCTATTGGATTGGACAATATTTTCCATAATTATAATTTTGAATAGTGTGAATTCGAATACAAGTGACTTAGCTTCACATGAAGTCTTTCCTATCCCAACTCCCTCCCTAGAATCCCTCTCCTTAATTTATCTATTATTTATTTCGTATAAAACTACATTTATTTATATGCATACTATCCTGGCTTATTGAATGTAAGCTTCCTGATGGCAGGACTTGTTTCATTTTGGCTTTTAGGTTCCGACCTGGCCCAAATTAGGCATTTAATAAATGTTTGTTGATGGATCATTTCCAGTATCAAATATAACATGCTCTGTTTGGCTTTCAAAGTCCTTCATAAACTCCCACTCAACCCTGACTTTTCTGGTCTTCTCATCCCTTATTCTCCCTCATGTATTCTTTGATACAGGTGACACTAATTTCCTTGTTGTTTCTTACATAAGACATTCCATCTCCTGACTTTGGGCATTTTCATTGTCCGTCCCACATACCTGGAATTCTCTCCCTTCTCATTTCCACCTCATGGTTTCCCTGGTATTTTTCACTAAATTGAATTATAGTAAGGTACTTTATATCTCTGAGCTCCAATTTCCCCGTCTGTAACATGGAGACAATAATACATTTAGGTTTCCATCCTCCCAGAGTTGCTGTGAAGATCAAATAAGATAGTGCATGTTAAATGCAAACATTCAAGCACTGCTGAAATGTCAGTTATCATCAGTCAATCCCACCTTCTGCAAGAAGCTTTTCCCATTCTTTTCAATCTTAGTGCCTTCCCTCTGAGATTAAGCCCAATTTATTCTGAATTTAGCTTATTTGTACAGAGTTGTTTGCAGATTGTCTCCATGAGAGACTGAGCTCCTTGAGAAAAGAGGGGTTTTTTTTTGGCCTTTGTCTCCTCAAGGTTTAGCACAAGTCTGGCACATAGTAGGGGCTTAATAAATGGTTATTGAGTGACAGATGATAACTGATATTTCAATAGTTCCAGAAGGTTTACATTTACATACACCATCTTATTTAATTCCCACATCAACTGTGAGGGGATGAGAATGATGTGTTATTATCTCAATTTTACTGAGAGGAGTGAAGTATCTCAGCCATAATTCAATTCAGCTCAGTATTTCCAATGCCTACTATGTATAAGACACTGTGAGAGGCTCTTTTGATACAAAGACAAAATGAAAAACTGACCCTGACTTTAGAAAACCTCCATTCTACTTATAACTAGGACAGAGATGAAATTTGAATCAAAGCCTAAGAACCATGTTTGCTTCTCATTGGAAACATAAATGGGTAGGGGCAAAAGGGAGAGGAGAGGAAAAGGAATAAGCATTTACATATTACTGCTTATGTTCCAAGCACTGTGCTAAGGTACTTCACAAATATTATTTCATTTGAACTTCACAGCAACCCTGTGAGCTAAGTACTATTATTATACCCATTTAACATTTGAGTAAACTAAGGCAGACAGGTTAAGTGACCTGCCCCAAAGTGCCACAACCAAATTTGAATTCCAAACATCCTGACTCCAAGCTCCTTCCACTGTTCGATCTAGCTGCCAAAGTGAGAATATAGGATATAGCTTCTGCTCTATGTCATAAGATTTAGGGGCATTCATAGTACTTGTATGTTTTTAGCAGTATACAGGTAACAGAAACTTAACACCCAGTTCTCAAAAACCATTAATTAAAATGGGAAGCTGTCTGCATGTCTTGGGTCTCCTTCCCAATATGAGCTCCCTCCTCACAAGAATGACTTTGTGCTATAGGGAATTTGTTGTCCTGGTCCCAGATACAAATATTAGCCTCTCATCACTAATACTGACTGAGCAGGGACCCTTCTAGGGCAAACCACTTAACCCTTTCATCTCCTTTCTTGGCTTCTAGTACCTCCCTTATTTCTGGGACTTACTCTTCATGGAGCATTTACAAGATCATTGTTGGACTTCTTGACACTCCTGATGTCTCTAAGGCTGTACCTTATGGGGCTTTTCAAAGGCTGTTCCTTGGGGATTCAGTGAAGAGAAGTCTTTACTAATAGTCGTACTCCTGAAACAATCTCATTGACTACAGAGACCGAGAAAGGCAGAATGTGATTCCCCTTAGGAAATTCTCCGATGCTCAAATGGCGGCTGCTGTGATTGGTTCTGTAATATTTCTTTAGAAAATACTGAAGGGAAGCTGGAAACCCTTTGTTATACAGGCTCAATATGTGCAACGTTTTCAGGCTGGCCTGTTAAATGGCTGTGTGTGCTCTTCACATCACCAGAAATGTTTCTGTATGTCTTGAAGTTATATCCGAGCCTTTCCCTCTCTCCTGCCGTCTGTTCCGTTTTATCCTGTGATATCTGAAGATTCCTGGAGGACTTTCTCACTGGAGAGGCTTGCTTTTAGAATGCCCCTGGGATAATTCCTGAAGTCTGTCTTCATCTTCCCCTGCTCTTTTCATTGTTTGGTGCATAATGATTTTTTTCTTGGCTGTTCAAGGGCCAGTGTTAAAGTCTGACACCTAATGTTGTTTTTGCTATGTGAAACCTGAAGACTCAGTAGCAATTAGTGTTCATAACTACCCTGAGAAATTAAAGGTAAAGGCAGCCAAAGGATCTCCAAGGGTTAGGTTGTTAGAAGATTTTACTGTGAGGGGTGGGAGAATAAAAGACCAATTCAGCTTTGAAACTAGAGCTGATATTCACTGGAAAGACCAATGGTAATAAATTTGGTAGGGTCATAAATTGTTATTATTGTTATTACATTATTAAAAGAGAGGGAGTCTGGCATTGGAGTTAAGAAAATATGAGTTCTGGTTTCAACTCTACATATGTTGATTGTGAGATCTTGGACTTGTGATTATAAATGATTAACATGAATTACATTTTAAGTAGCTATAGGTAAGGTTGTATAATATATGAGGCCTTCAAATATGAGACTGTGAAAGTCAGGCCAGTAATTTTTGATGATTATAATCTCTCTTTTGTTCCTATCAGCTTATCAAGAAGCATTGATTAAGTACTTGATAATTTTTTTTTAAATTACTAGACTAGCTAAGAAATATAAGAACTGATATTTGCTCACAAAAAACGAAATCTATTTGGAATGAACTAGGCAGGAATCTATGGAATCGTTTCATTTGCTGATGGAAATAAGGTACTACTTGTATAATAAAATCACAGACCCATTGTCAGATAGGACCTTAGAAGTCATCCAGTCTAACCTGAATAAGGACCCCTTCCACAATGTGACAAGTGATAAATTCGACTTTGCTTGAAGACTTTTAGTAAGGAGACCTTCTCTCTCCCAGTACAGACCATTTCCATTTTAGATAGCCAAAATTATTAGGCAATTTTTTATTATACCAAGCCTGAGTAGGTCTCTTTGTAACTTTCCTTTGGAGTTCTTAGTTTTGCCCTCTGAAATCAAGCAGAATAAGTTGAATCCATTTTGGCATGAATATTTGAAAATAGATGCCATATTCTTTTGAATTGCATTTTTTTTTAAATCATAGTTTTTATTTACCAGATATATGCATGGGTAATTTAAAGCCTTGACAAATGCCAAACCTTTTGTTACAATTTTTCCCCTCCTTCCCCCTACTCCCTCTCCTAGATGGCAGGTTGACCAATACATGTTAAACATGTTAAGGTATAAATTAAATACAATATATGTATACATATCCAAACAGTTATTTTGCTATACAAAAAGAATTGGACTTTGAAATAGTATACAATTAGCCTGTGAAAGAAATCAGAAATGCAGGCAGACAAAAATAGAGGGATTGGGAATTCTATGTAGTGGTTCATAGACATTTCCCAGAGTTCTTTCACTGGGTATAGCTGGTTCAGTTCATTATTGCTCTATTGGAACTGATTTGTTTCATCTCATTGTTGAAAATGGCCACGTCCATCAGAATTGATCATCATATAGTATTGTTGTTGAAGTATATAACGATCTCCAGGTGCTGCTCATTTCACTTAGCATCATGAACTCCATTCTTAAAGAATTCCAGTTCCTAAAAGCAGTCTTCATATAGCATGATGACCCTTCTCTATGCTGATTTCTCTTGTCTGTTCATTAGGGCACACCTTATCATTAAGGATAGATACTGGACTTCTGATTTATTGGTATTCTTCCCTGATTGAAGAAATACCTTCTTATGAATGTAGATCAGCACTTTCTCTAAACTTTCTAATCATAGTTGAGTGCTACTGAAAGGCTAAGTCATTTGTTCAGGAACACATAGTACATACCCCAAGCAGATCTTGAATCCAGCATCTATAATATGAAGCATCTAGATGGTCCACGCCTTTTGGACATGGAATCAGAGTTCAGATTTTGCCTCAAATATTTACTAGTTATAGGATCCTGAGCAAGTCACTTAGCTGTTGCCTACCTCAGCTTCCTTAACTATAAAATGAGGATAATAATAGCATCTGCCTCTCAGGATTGTTATCAGGATAAAAAGATACTATTTGTAAAATCTTAAAGTGCTGTATAAAAGCTAGTTAAGTATTTTCTATTATATACATCAATTGTTATAGATACCCACAATTGAAAAGTATTAAAAACATTTATTATTACCTAGTAGATAAATTGTGCATACACAGGAATACATGTGAATATATATGTATATATATATGTATATATATATATATATATATGATTATGGGTACATATGCATATAGATACATATATACATGCATATAGGAATGTGAAAATATACATATGATGTCTTTGTCCTTAAAGTATGTAGAATTTAGTGGGAAAGATGAGGGCTTACAAAATGAAGGAGAAAAAAAAATTAGAAACTTATAACAATGCAAAAAATTGTACAAATTATATATAATTTTAAATTTAATGACAAATTATTGCCTGGGGAAGATTAGAAGGGAGAAGATCATTATAAGTTAGAGTTATCACAACGATTTAACAGTGGAGATGAGTCTTGAGTGGCATTTGAAGAAAGTTTTGCCTATTCTTGGTCCTCCAGCACCTTCAGCCCTCCATGCCCATTGTCTCTGTTTCCCCAGTGACTACACTTCTGCCTTTGTTTATTTTGCTTCCCCTTCTTGGTAACTGTGATTTAGCTTCATGCTGTTATGTTTCTGCTATTCTACTACAGGCTGCAGCACAGTAGGCTGGGACCCACAAAAAATTGGCAGAAGCTTTCCCTAGTGCCAAGTATATAGGGTCAGCAGAGAGAATTTGAGGGAACTTAACCCAATGGTGTTCATCGAAATGTTAGTAAATGACCAACACTTGGATTAAAATTCTCTCTTACAAACTTATTGGTTGTGTGATTTTTTATATAAATATTGTTTAAAGGAAAAAAAAAAGCTTGCCTGAATCTTTCCTTCTATTCATGTTCTTTTCTAAGGTCAAAAAGCTACTCTTAAGTCATCCGACAGTCTCCATTTTTCTCTCTCTCAGTCCATCCTTTGGCACCAGGTGCACTCTCCCCCCATATCTCCACAGGCACCCACCTGCACTAGACTTTCTCCCCTGATGCCAAACTGTTCCCTCCCACCCTTCCTTCCCATGATCCCTTCCTCCTGTTTGAGGGCACAGCTGGGTTCCTGGCAGCAGCCCTACTCCCCGTCTCCTTGGGTGCCTCTCTTTGGGTTTTCCAACCACTGTTGTCACAGGCCCAGGCACACATATGATGTTTCAATGACATGGGTTTCTACTCTGATCAGAGCTGAAAACGATGCAGCTGAGACCCAAGCTGGCTTATAAATTAGCAAAGCCTTATTTTAGCCAGTTGGGCAGGAGCGTGCAAATAAAGCACGTCGGGAGTCTTTGCCACAGTTTTGAGCTTGAGCATTCTAAGTAAAGTGCTGTGTGTGCTTGGGGAGGAGAAAACAACATCTTTAACACTTTGCCATAACTAAGAGGAAAGCAATTCCCGTTGTCATTGTTGGGTTTCTGCCAGTTTACTCCTACTCTCTTAATAAAAGGGTGGAGGGTGAGGTAGTGGAGGAGAAAGAGGAAGAGGGCTTTTGCATTCCTGTGGTATTAATTTCTAATGTAAACATTGCAAATAGGCCCAGGAGGCAGAGTGTTTTCAGTGGAAATACGACTGGACCTGATGCAACAGTGTTTTCTCTCATGGCATTTCCACTTTACAATAGAAAAAAAAAATGTTTCCATGCAGGCAGTTTCAGTTCCAAGTATGGTCTTAACAAGTATTTTTACAAATACCACCAGATCCAAAAATACAGCTACTATGGAAATTTTAGAAAACTTAGAGACATGTTGAACACATTGAAATATACACACACATATTAGCAAGTCATCAATTTAAATTATATTTTCTGTTACATGACCCAATTAGAAGCACTTCGATGGTATAGTGAATAGCATGCTGGATCTCTTGTCAGGAAGATGCGAGTTTAGCTCTAATCCTGGTCACTTAGTAACCATGTGACCCAGAGTAAGTCACTTAACTGCTGCCTGCCTCAGTTTCTTTATCTGTAAAATGGGAATGATAATACTATCTACTTACCAGAATTGTTGTATCAGATGAAATAATATTTATATGGGACTTTGCACATCTTAAAGTGTTTTATGGTGATGATGATGATGATGATGATAAAGATGGTATCATCACTGTATCTCTCACATAATCCTCCATTCCTCTACTGAGGATTTTTTTTTTTTTTTTACTGATTATCTTCTATCGAGGCTTAGAATGCTTGCAAATTTCTTTAACTTCACATTTTGGTGTTCCTGCACCTTTTCATGACATTTAAAGTATCACCTTCTGTTAGAGGCTTTTCCCAATCCCCTTTATTTCTCTTCTGAGGTTACTGTTTGTTTATACTGCATATGTTTTGTTTGTAAATCATTATTTGCATGTTTTCTCTACTATTAGCATATAGGAGCTTCCGTAGGTCAGAGATTATATTTCTGCCTTTCTTTGTATCTCTAGCACTTAGTACAGTGCCTGGTGCAGAGTAAGCTCTGGTTGTTGTTCAGTCATTTCAGTTATGTCTGACTCTTTGTGACTCCATTTGGAGTTTTCTTGGCAAAGATACTAGAAAGGTTTGTCATTTATTTCTCCAGCTCATTTTACACATAAGGAAACCAAGGGAAAAGGAGTTAAGTGACTTGTTCAGGCTCACACAGATAGGAAGTGTTAGAGGCCAGCCGGATTTAAACTCAGGGAGATGAACCTTCCTGACTCTACTGCATGACCTAGTTGTCCATAATAAGCACTTAGTAAATACTTTTTTGATTGCCTCACTGACTATTATGTCACTGGCAATGCTTAAATAGCTTACTTGGAGGAGCCTGGAGTTCCTGTTTGAATGTCTAACTTTCAGCACTTTCATTCAGCATCTTGGTGAAACTTGTCTAGAATAAGTGTTAATTACTTCATTCCACTCATCATGGGTTTCACTTTCTGGTCCTAGGGCTGTGGTGTTTTGGTTTCCAGCAAAAGGGGAGGGTGGAGGTAGCCTTGGGTTAATAATGAAACTTATACATGTCCTTGGCTCATCTTGACCTTTTGTCATCTCCTCCCAATATTGTGTACCTAAACTTCTAAAAAAAAAAGTCCCTGCTTTTGTCTTTTTTTTTTTTTCTCTTTTGGGAGAGTGGTAGTGTGTGTTGAATGGGTGGATTTTAGGCAGTTTTTAGAAAGTCAGACTTATCATATGTTTTCCCCTTCGCATAGGAACATCACTAGCTCCCTCATCATCTCATGACATCATTAACCACAAGAGACAAGTGCAAATCATCTGCTTTTAAGATAAGAAGGTCATTACATGACCTTCACAGACTCCAAGTTGGGGACTTCCATACTCATCTGAATTTCTAGAAAAATGACTCAATTCTCTCAAAAAAATTTTTTTTCTACCTACGTTCTACATAGCCTTTCTTTTCTGTATACTAATTTCTGATTGTTTTTACTCTTTTTAGAATTGAAAAATTATATCCTAATATTTGAAATTTATGTTCTAAGGATTTTTTTTCAAATCAATAATTTTTTTCTTACCAGCTTTTATTTCTTTTGTTTTTATGAAGATATCCAATATCCCTGTCTTTCTATTCATTGCCTTTTATTTTGGACTACTGAAACAGACTCCTAATTGGTGTATAAGAATAACAATTAACACCTCTTGTAGTTGTTATGAGGATCAAATGAGATAATGCATGCATAAAAATACCATTGTCCCCCACTCCCTAAAATTTAAGCCTAAAGATGAAATTAACCAACTGACAAGCATTTATTAAGTGCTTTTTGTGTGCCAGAGATACAGGAGCTGGGAATACAAAGATAAAAATGAAGTAATTCCTGCTCTTGAGGAGCTTATGTTGTATGTAGGAAGAGTGAATGAAGGGAGAATGGTAAGATTAGTGGAAGATATTAGGAAAAAATAAAGGGAATCTTAAATATTGAAAGTGTGACTGTTTCAGAGAAGACAGAGCCCAGAGTTATAAATGATAGAAGAATTCAGTTCAATAAGCATCCATTAAGTAGCTATTATGTAGAAGACACTGTGCTAGGTGGGGAGGTGAGGAGACAGAAAAATGAAATTTAGCAACCCTTGTCCTCAGTAAGATCATACTATAGAAGAGGAGATAAGACATGCAAATACCATTTCCCTCAAATCCCCAAACCTATATTAAAAATTATGTAATAAGTACAAGGGAAGAATTCATTTAAACAATTTTCAGAAACTTTAGAAAGAGGTATCATTCACATTTAAGCAAAGTAGGGCATACTTCCTAGAAGAGTTAGGACTCAAGTTGGATTTTTCTTAGATGGAATTTGAGGTAGTTTCTTTAAGGCACAAAAACTATGTGAGCAAAGGCATGGGAATGAGAATGGGGAATGCTGTTGTTTATATCTGATGCAATTTGGAATGAATGAAGGGAAGGATTATAGAGAACAAGTTTGTTATTTTATTATTGTATCAGCTAGTTTTGTCATGGGAAAGAAATTGGAGTCAAAGGTGTTCATCAATTGGATAATGATTAACCAAAATATGGTATATGGATGTAACAGAGAACTATTGTGCTAATACATAAAAATATTTATTAAGCGCTTACCATATCCCAGGAACTCTGTTTGCCTCAGTTTTCTCATCTGTAAAATAATCTGGAGAATGAAATGGCAAATCAGTAACTGCCAAGAAAATCCCAACTAGTGTAGCAAAGAGTTAGACGTGACTGAAAGACAAAATATACCAGGCACTATGATAAGTCCTGGGGATACAAGCAAACAAAATGGTCCTTGCTTTCAAGGAGCTTAAATTTCTATTGGAGAAAGGTAACACAAAAGGGGATGATGGAAATCAGAATTAGGGGAAGGAAAAGAATTCAGCTTTGTTCATGGAGGGGAGATGGCAGGAAAGAATGTGGTAGTCTGTGGAGGAAGGGGAGAATGCCTCATGTAGAATTCTAGAATAAGATAAAGCAGGAAAGGTAGTTTGGAGACAAATGATGTGGAGCTTGAGGAGTCTGTATTTTATTTACAAGACAATAGGAGCCATTGATGGATTTGATCAGACAAGTAATATGATTAGAATGATTAAGGAATTATCTTTAGCAATACTATGCTGGCAGCAATGCCATTAGTGAGATTGAAGGTGAATCTGATGAAAGAGAACATATATAGAAAAGGGAGCAATAATGTAATGAGGTAGAGAAATCAATAGAGACAGTAATATGACTGTATATAGATAAACAGAGGGCTCTAAAAGGGAACGACCAAAAGTTTTAAACTTGGCACCCTTATTTTAAGAGTGTCAGTTAATTTTCATTTCTCACAGCATTCTCATTTCATACAAGTGTTAATGGAGAGGGTGCATCACTGGCTCACACCTTCTGGAGCACAGCATCTGGGAAGACAGGTATAGTGTGAGGAGTCCAAGAATGCAGTTTGCATTCTTGCACAGTAATTATTGTTGGATGTCTTGCTGTTTAAAAACATGTTTCTAATATAGTTCTTAGAATAAAACTTAAAAGAAAAAAACCTCACCAGTTCTCACCTGTTGAACAAGAAATTACTAATTATAAGATGAATAAAATAATGGTTCCCTTTAAAAATGGAATAAGCTTCCTCCCTGTTTCTTCTTGTTGGTATTTTCCCTATCTTTCAAGGCCTTCCTCTTACGTAGAACCTTCTTTTATCATCCCAAATTAAAATTATCTAGGGATTATCTAGGAATTAGAGCTGGAAGGAATCTTGGATATCATTTAGTCTTATCCCTTTAGTATGACTTAATTTACAGATAAGGAAAATGAGGTATAGAGAGGGAAATGATTTGTTTATCCAAGATTGAAGACATAGGTTGTAACAAAGCTGAGATTTAAAAATAAATCTTTGGTTTCCAAACCTGGGCTCTTTCCACTACATCAACCTTAACTCCAAATGTTTCCATTTCATGTTCTAAACAAACTTTATTTAATTATATTCTTATACATTTATCATGCTCTTGTTATCCAAATAAATTAAAAAACAATTAAAACTAAAAAAGTGTCCTTCAAACTTATAACAATTTCACAACCTAAGCCCCCACAAGACTTAAACCCCCCCTTATGGAGAAGGCTTAAAAGCAAAAGCAATAAACAACAATATATTTATATATGTCTATGTATTTTCTTGCCTTGTCATGTTTGAATATCTAAAAGTAAATGGAAATTGGAATCAAAGTTATGAGTTTGTATTCCACTTCTGCTATTTACTATTTAGGTAACATAAGCAATTTCACTCCCCTATCTGTGCCTTGATGCTTCTTTTGTATGATCAAAGGATTGAGCAAATTATTTCTAAGGCTGATTTCATTGCCTACTCTTGTGGTTTTGGATACCTCTTTGACTTAATATTGATGTTTTTATTCCCATTATGATTGCTTTTCCTTTATAGGAGGAAGAAACTCAGACCACTTATATCGTTTTCATTATATAAAATATGACAGAATTATAGCTTGTCAATATTCTTCTGTTAGGGAATATGTTTAAAGATTATTTTTAGTGCTTTTTCCTCATGTCACACTATGAAAAGGAGTTTATTGTAACTGGTAAAAAGTAAAGTAAGACATAGATACCTAAATTTCATAGACAATGGATACAGTAAGATAAAATTTAAAAACTAATACTAAAATAAAGCAGAATATATTAGAATTAAATTCAGTGACTAATCTTCATTCCAGAGGACTAATGATGAAGCATACTTCATTTATTTATTTATTTATTTGTTTATTTTTTTATTTTTGATTGAGAGATGATGGACTACAGGCTTAAAGTGTTTCATGTTTTCAAACATAGTTCTTAGGTCAGTTAATTTTGCCCATTTATCTTTGTTATAAAAGAAGGATGTGTGTGTGTGTGTGTGTGTGTGTGTGTGTGTGTGTGTGTGTGTATGTTGGAGGAGCTTATTAGGAGATCATTCCCATAAAAAACAAAAATCAGCATTAAAAATTCAAAAACAAATACTCATAAGTATCACTGAAATTTGTGAGGTGACATGTTATTGTCAATTTTCATGGTCAGTTATACTTTATTCAAATTGAACAAAAGAGCCAGTGGATGAGTATTATATATCAAGAATTCCTGGGTAGAAGTAATAAATAAAAAGGAAACAAATACTGTGGAAAGCAGTAAGTGAAGAATAAAGGAGAAAGCAG
Organism: Sminthopsis crassicaudata; assembly: GCF_048593235.1. NCBI lineage: Eukaryota > Metazoa > Chordata > Mammalia > Dasyuromorphia > Dasyuridae > Sminthopsis > Sminthopsis crassicaudata. The sequence goes on along the minus strand of NC_133618.1, from coordinate 204,800,972 downwards.
TGGAGAAAATTTGTGCTGGGTATATACCAGTTTGCCAAAAAAGAGACTATGAATATTAAATTCTGAAAGAGAATCATAGCATTGGTTTAGAAGGTAGACACTGTAGTGATGAAAAAATTTAATCATCTACAAATCTGGTGTTAGGTTTCTCTCTGATGTGAACATCTTAAAATTTCTTGACTTGTTAAAAATGTGATTCTTCAGAGACAGAGGAAGCAACACAAGATCTGGATACTCTTTGCAAAAATAGAAGTAGACACTACCTGGAGAGCCAGTGAACCTGCAACTTAGAATTTATGATAGCTAAGGAGAAGGGCAGGTCGGTGGCACAGTAAATAGAACATTGGTCTGGGGATGAGGAAGACTTTGAGGGTGATTACAAAACAAATGACATAATCTCATAAGAATAATATCAAGAACTCTTAAAGCCTGGAATGAACTAGGGTGTTTGATGAATCCTAAAGAGTAATTTTTAGTATGTAAAATCAGATCTCATGTTGGAATTTTGTTCTTCTTATTCTTTCCCTGAATTTTGAAATTCACTGACCCAAAGTCTAGGATATATGTTAGCATCCATTCTCTATTCTTTGAATGTTTTCTGTGCTCTCCAGCTTTTGTGCCTTATTTGATTCACAATGTTTCTTAGACGTGAAATCCTTGTCTTTCTTTTAGGTATGGTCTGACCATTATAGAATGTGATTGGATTATAACTTGTCTTTACATTCCTTCCCTTTTTGTTTATATAAATACATCTTGTGATCATAACTTTTTTGCACTACAATGTAATATTTTTGACTCACTTCTGGCTTGAAATATGCTTGTAGTTGTAGGCTGTCCCATATAGTGGAAGTGTACCAAAGTTGGTGTTAGGTCTATTTGAAGGTCAGTTTGCCTGATTATTTAGTATTTATGTATTGCTGGGTAAGTCACATCAGGTCCACTAGGTCTCATTTTTCTTTTCTTAAATGGGGGAGGGAAGTAGGTTAGTTGATCTTTAAGGACTCTTTTACCTTAAAATCCTATGTTCCTGTGAAAATCTCCAGGTGTTTCCCCCCCCCCCCCACCTTTTTTTTCCCCCTCAAATAGACTATTTTCTAACTATCCTGTATTTGGGTAATTATTTTTAAAACAAAAACAAACACAAAATGAAGGGCTTTAATTAATCTCTCCTAAATTTTTTCTTATTAGAGTCAACCTCTTCTAAATTACTGTCCCTTTGAAAGAATGAATCATTTAAAAAGCACTTATGTGTCATGTACTATGCTAAGGACTGGGGATACAAATTCAAAAGTTATACAATCTAATAAAGGGAGAAAACACATATATGAGAATGGTGGCCAGAGAAAGGAGTGTTTAGGGATAAACAGGGTAGCTAATGGACATACACTTTCCAAATATGTTAGCTTTTCTTATTACCTTTGTGTTATCTGTAAATTTTAATGCATCTAAATTCTACTTTCAACCAAGTCATGGTTTTTTGACTAGAGTAAGAACCGGAATGGGAACCTGCAGCACTTGACTAGAGACCTCTCTTCCAGGTTTATATTGATCCACACTAGTCCAGCTATTTATGATTAATAGATTTAGAGTTTGAAGCAATCTTACAGGTCACAGAGTGTAATCCCTTAAATGAAAAAAACTTTAATGAGGAAACCAAAATGACCTGTCTGAGATCACTCAGGTAGCATTTGAGAGATGTAGGATATAAACTCTAATTTTCCCTGATTTCAAGTCCATTAATCTACTTAGATGTGCTATTAACCAGCCCTTATCTTTTCATCTTGTCCATGGAGTTATCACAAGAGATTTTGTTAGTGTCTCCTTCATATACCTAGCATTCTTATTCTTTTTTTAATAATTATAGTTTATTTTTAACATTTTTTAATTGAAAAAATTGGGAATTTAAAAAATATCTATTTGTCTCCTTCCTTCAGCCCCTCCTCATCAATTGAAAAGATTGGCAATATGATATCAATTAGAAATGTGTAGCTTTGCAAAACATATTTCCGTATTAGCCGTGTTTCGAGAGAGAGAGACAGAGAGAGAGAAACAAGGAAAGAATGAAAGAAAAAATAGAGTAACATATACCTAGAATTCTAGAACAGAGTTTTTCTTTTAGCTTGGGGATTCATGAACTGATTAAAAATTTTTTTTACAATCAATATGCTTTATTTCCTTTGTAATCTTCTGCATTTTATTTTATGCATTTAAAAACATTCTGAGAAGGAGTCCATAGGCTTTGCCAGACTGACCACCAAAAATAATAGATACTTAGGCTTCTCCTTATCATTCATGTAATATGCTCTATGTTTTCTATCTTCTGTGTCTTTCCTAATCCCAATCCTTAACTCTGAAATTCTCTTACTCTGTTCAAGTCTGGCTTATCACTTCATAGTACTTGCCTTATGACAAACCTGTGGGAAGATTGGATGACCTTATTAAATATATTTTACCTCAGAGAATTGAAATGTCTTGCCTGTGGACACAAATAAGTCAGAGAAAGGCTTGGACACAGATCCAGGTTCAGATTGCCTCAAATATCCTCTAAATTCCTTTTCAACTCTTCGGTTGAGTCTGGAGTTTTGTTATACTTAGTAGGGAATGCAAAGAAATATACGCTATAGTCCAAGCCCATGAAGAATGAAAGTCCTAGTTGTGATTTCTTTTTCTTACAATGTAAATTTGTTCCTCCTTGTGGCGACTATTTTTGTCTATGGCATTGCCATTTACCAAGTCTTCCATGTTTTTGAAAACTTGGGACTGTTTTTGACCTTTATCTCACCATTGATATCAATCACTTCTTTTTGTATTTCCTCTTAATTGTTGTTATTGTTAAATTATGTCTGACTCTTGGTGATCCCATGGACCACATTGTCCATGTGTCTTTTTTTGGCAAAGATATTGGAATGATTTGCCATTTCCTTCTCCCATACAATAAGAAAAGTTAATTCATAAGTTAAATGCCTAGAATCACATAGCTAGTAAGTGTTTGAGGTAAAATTTGAATCTGGGTCCTCCTGACTCTAGGCTCAGCACTCTATCCATTGTGCTACCTAGTTTTTTTCCTACTACCCTGGTACAGGGTCCCAATATTGAATCTTAATGCAACAAAATATGTAGTTGATAATTAGAACCACCTTAGTATAGCTCCTTAATTATCAACTACCTGTATTTTTATCTTAGAGTCAAATAGAGCTCCTATTGCTATTCTAACTCTATTCAGTTCATCCTCCTAAGTCTATCAGAGTACTCTTCTTTATACATACATCAAACCATATCACTCAAAACCCTTCCTTTGCCTGGTATTCAAAGCCCTCCTAAAACTAGTTCAATCCTCAGTCTTATTTCTCCTTTACATATATTTTTACATTCCAGGTAAATTCACACATACCTTAGATTTTCTTGCCTCCTTACCTTTGTTCACACTTTTCCCCATCTCAGAATGACTGAAGATTTGAGCTAAGGTGACTTAGGAGAGTGATTGGTACAATGGACAGCAGTTGGGAAGTCAGAAGGAGCAGGATTGGGAGGAAGATGGGATATTCAGTTTTGTATTTATGGGACAATGGGGAGTCTGGCTTGATTAGGTTAGACTGGGAATGATACACTGTATAGCTGGATCTGATACTTTACAGGCTATCTAAGATTAGTGGTGTAAAGGATTTCATCCAGCGCACTTATTGCTGAAAGAGGAGGTAGGCTAGACTTATGGTAAAAGTGAGGGATGATGAATAAATATCCTGACTACTACCCATAAACTGTTAAAATTCCCAGAGAAAGATCTCTTGAAACAGCAACTACATCCTTTATGCGGGATTTATGGGATGATGTTGATAGTAGTCACATAAGACAATAAGGGGTAGTTGGATGTAATCTATTTGATGACAGGAGGGTTCCTATCTTAAGATCATAAATCTATTGAAGCATTTAGATTCATGTTAAGGAAATGATCTTCCCCAACAGACTACAGATAACCTTAGCCAGCTGTCTTAGAAATGGATTACGGATCACAAGGGAGAAAGGAAAAGAGTGTAGTTGATTCAGTGTAACCCTTTCTCTCTACTTCTCAAAATGACTTAAATGTACTAGTGGAAGTAGATTGGAAGTTTTCTTTATAGGTAGAGAAAACAGGTTATTATTCATTTGAGAGGTCTAGTAGACAGAGCCCTAGATCAAAAGTCAGGAAAAACTGAGTCCAAATCCTTCTTCAAGCACTTAATGGACATTTAACTCTGGGCAAGTCATTGACTTGTTTCCTCATCTACAAAATAGTCACAATAAGAGCACCTATCCTAGAGGGTTGCTGTGGGTGTCAAATGGAATAATGTATATAAAGTGCATTGCAAATCTTAAATGTCAGCTAGCTAGCAAGTGTATTCTTACATCTTAAGTTCATGTGAGAGGATGGTTAGTAAAAGTTATATTTGCCAAACACAGCTACTTCATATGCCAGAAGAGTTATCCCTTGAAATATTAGCAAGTCATATTCAAAGAAGGATATTACAAAATGCCTTTTGTGTTTTTAAAACTTAGGATCAGTGCTGCAGAAAGTGATATTAAACTATTTTTTCTACTGGTGAGTCTATTCATTGAAAGATACTGGAGAATCAATAATTTCTTTTCTTTTTTCTTTTTCTTTCTTTTTTTAAAATAACTCTGATCTGCTAGGGAAATTCATGATAGGCTTGTGTCAAAGCAAAGGAAGTAGAAAAACTCACTGTCTCTTATTTATTAACGAAGTCTAATCTTTCTCAGAGTCTTAAACAGTTTCCCTTGTTTTAAGGAAATAAAAATCAATAAGGTCTTCCACATCTCCCATCCCCAGTCCATTAGGTATGTTCTAGGTGTAGTGAGTGCTTAATACTGAGTCCCTAAAAATAAAATCAAATTCACTATGCAGGTTGATTAGACTTTTAAGGTTTTCAAAACAGGTTTGTCACAACAAGATACTTAGAAAGAAAAGGGAATACAGTGTATATAATAATTAAAAAGGTTTGTTGATCTGAGATGATCAGAACTCAGACAGTACTTTCTTATAATAGCCCTGTAAAGTGGGAGGACAAATATTATTTTACACAAGCTATTGATAGTAAAACTGGGATTCAGAGAAAAAAGTGGTTTGGGGGTATATATTTTTATGATGAACAATAAAAATATGAGGCTCTCTTCACTCTTGTTGGAGATGTTATTTGAACTTGTGTCTCCTGACTCTGCATTTATCATTCTTTCTGCACCATAAGGAACTCTGTCTTTATAGCAAACTTTATTTAAAAAAAAATTATAGGAGAGAGGGAGGAGGAGGAGGAGAGGGGAGAAAGAAAAAAGAAGAGAAGGATGAGGGGGAGAGGTAGAAGTGAGGGAAAGGGGGACTAAGAAGGGGAAGGGGAGAGAGAAAGAAAGATAAAAATAGAAAAAAATAGAAAAGAAGAAAGGGAAAGGGGAGAGAGAAGAGAGAAGAGGAAGAAGGAAAGACATTTGATGTATCTGAAATATGAATCATAAACTGGCAAGAATTTGTCTTAGAGGTGAATCTATAATTGCATATTAAAATTCCAGGTCAGTTCAATGCCGATTTTTGGGGTCAATTTTTAATTTAGAAAAAAAATCACTCAAATTGTTATTTTGGTATCATGTGCAGCAAAAATTTAAATATTTCAGTTCTTTGATTATTTTTGCACTGCACAAGATTCATCCAGTGAGGTAGAAATCAGACAAACATTTCTTTTATTTTCTCTATGATAGAGATGTTGTTATTGGGTTTTGATACTGGAGTTTCTAGAAATACACTTATTAGCTTTTATTGTAACTTGTTTTTTGGTTTTCCTGTTTGTAATACATTCTGTTGGGGTACTATACTTTCCTATCTGACTCATTGCTCTGGAAATGACTGAACTATTGTAAATAGAAAACTGGTTCTTTACATTTTAATTAAACAACAGAAAGAGAACCTATGGGGGTGGGGGTGGGATGTGGGGTGGAGTAGAGTGGGAGAAGGGGGAGAATGTTGAAGTCAGATATCTTATTTGCCAGTGTAATGGGAGGTGGGACAATTAATTCCCCTTGTAGGAAGAGGCTACATCCACAGAGATGACTAATGCTCCTGGACTTGAATTCTGATCAGCTAACTACATAATGAAAAACCAGTCTCTCATTTTGTTCTAGCTTCTTCTTCTTCTTCTTCTTCTTCTTCTTCTTCTTCTTCTTCTTCTTCTTCTTCTTCTTCTTCTTCTTCTTCTTCTTCTTCTTCTTCTTCTTCTTCTTCTTCTTCTTCTTCTTCTTCTTCTTCTTCTTCTTCTTCTTCTTCTTCTTCTTCTTCTTCTTCTTCTTCTTCTTCTTCTTCTTCTTCTTCCTTCTTCCTTCTTCTTCCTTCTTCTTCCTTCTTCTTCCTTCTTCTTCCTTCTTCTTCCTTCTTCTTCTTCTTCTTCTTCTTCTTCTTCTTCTTCTTCTTCTTCTTCTTCCTTCTTCTTCTTCTTCCTTCTTCTTCTTCTTCTTCTTCTTTTTCTTCTTTTTCTTCTTCTTCTCTCTTCTTCTTCTTCTTCTTCTTCTTCTTCTTCTTCTTCTTTTTTTCTGTGAGAGAGAAAAATGCTGTCAGGGTAGAGGCTTTGTATATTTATTTTGTCCTATTTTTAGGTCATGATTATGATGTTGTGCACTTAAAAAGGTCAGAATAAGGAGCCACCAGAAGTCTGGCATTCAGAGTCCATCCTAGGTTTTACCACCAGCTTTTCTTTCCTTGATTTTCCCTCTCAGAGGAATAGACTGCCCAGCATCAAAGCTTAGGAGAATGATTTAAAGTTTTAACCAAAAGGATTCACCTCTATTAGTAGTCCAGACCTGGATTAATCCAGTTGCTATATCACATTTGAAAATGAACTTGGTAGAATAAATGCTATGCAAAAATTATTTTCAGTCTGATCCCAGTCTCCTTAGGATAGAGTTAATATAAAGTGTTCCCCCACAGGTTGGGAGGGGGTATTTCATAATTTCTACTGTTGCCCTTTCTTCTACTGTTTTCTTTCTTTCTTTCTTTCTTTCTTTCTTTCTTTCTTTCTTTCTTTCTTTCTTTCTTTCTTTCTTTCTTTCTTTCTTCCTTTCTTTCTTTCTTTCTTTCTTTCCTTCCTTCCTTCCTTCCTTCCTTCCTTCCTTCCTTCCTTCCTTCCTTCCTTCCTTCCTTCCTTCCTTCCTTCCTTCCTTCCTTCCTTCCTTCCTTCCTTCCTTCCTTCCTTCCTTCCTTCCTTCCTTCCTTCCTTCCTTCCTTCCTTCCTTCCTTCCTTCCTTCTTCCTTCCTTCCTTTCTTTCTTTCTTTCTTTCTTTCTTCTTTCTTTCTTTATCTTTCTTTCTTTCTTTCTTTCTTTCTTTCTTTCTTTCTTTCTTTCTTTCTTATCTTCATGGTAAATGCTCCTTTGTAAAAAGCTAATTGGCTAAATGAAAACAGAATAGCAATCCTTGTCAATTACTCTTGGAAGAATGCACCAGCTAAATGACTCATTTTAGAAGAGTCATTTTCACTGCCCTTCTTAGATATCCCAAAACACTGAAGGAGAGACATAACCAGTTTTACTCTAAGAGAAGGAATGCAGAATATTGCTACCAGCATATATTCAGCTAGTGGTAAAAACAAAATTAAGAATAGAATATACACACACACACACATATGCGCTTTGTAAGCTCCCTGCAATTTGAATGTTTACATTGGGCCCTCCTACCTCACTGAATACCACCCTAAAGGAACAAACACCTTGGAAGTAAATTAGTATAAGCTGGTTTCCAGATAATTAGTTTAAGGGTTACTAAGCATTTTTCCTACATCAAACCTGTGAACTAGAGGTACCTCAATTTTTTTTCCCCTGAGGCATTTGGAGATAAGTAACTTGTCCAGGGTCACACAGCTAGGAAGTGTTAAGTGTCTGAGGTCAACTTTGAACTCAGGTCTTCTTGACTTCAGGGCTGATGCTCTATTCACTACACCAACTAGCTGCCCCTATTTGTTAAATTTATTAAATGAGGTACCTCATTTAACTGACTAGGAAGCTGAGATAGGAGGCAGATAACAAACTTGATCAGGGTGATAAAACTTATCAGTCACTAGAGGAGTGAGGATTTCAATCCAATTTGATTGACTTCAAAGCCAGACTCCTTTCCACTGTCTTGTGCTGAATTTTCTGTATTTGTTTGTAGAATCACAGGTTTGGAGTGGGAAGGAGTTTCAGAGGACATTTAGTCCAAAAACACCTTTTAGTAAACTCAGAACTGAGGCTCTGAAAGGAAAAGTGGCTTACTAGTGGCTTACCTTATTTGGGGAGTAAACAGCTGAGCTAGGATTTGAACTGAATTTTTCTGACTCCCAGTTCAAAGCTCTTTACATTATGCCATGCTGCCTCTCCTCTGCCTTGGAATCAAATTTTTGTTAACATTTACCAAAAGCTTTGATACATTTCATATAAAAAAGTCCAAATGAGCTTCGTAATGGGCTGCTCCATATCTTGCAACAAATATTCTTCTCTTCTTTTTTAGTTTGGGGAGGGAGGAGGGCTGGCAAGGTTCTCAAAATAAAACTAATCCATTGCCACAAATTGACTGCTGTATTTATCTTTGACACCCTGTGCTATCAAAATTCTTAAGGCCCCACAGCTGACTTCAGCAAACAAATTTAACAGCCTAGTTAAAGCCAAGTAGTTTTACAGAATAGCTACAGCTTCCTTCCTTCCTTCCTTCCTTCCTTCCTTCCTTCCTTCCTTCCTTCCTTCCTTCCTTCCTTCCTTCCTTCCTTCCTTCCTTCCTTCCTTCCTTCCTTCCTTCCTTCCTTCCTTCCTTCCTTCCTTCCTTCCTTCCTTCCTTCCTTCCTTCCTTCCTTCCTTCCTTCCTTCCTTCCTTCCTTCCTTCCTTCCTTCCTTCCTTCCTTCCCTTTCTCACTCTCTCTCTTTTTCTTCCTTCCCTTCTCACTCTCTCTCTTTCTCACTCTCTCTTTCTTTCATTCTTTCATTCATTCTTTCTTTCTTTCTCTCTCTCTCTCTCTTTCTTTCTTTTTTTCTTTCTTTCTTTCTTTCTTTCTTTCTTTCTTTCTTTCTTTCTTTCTTTCTTTCTTTCTTTCTTTCTTTCTTTCTTTCTTTCTTTCTTTCTTTCTTTCTTTCTTTCTTTCTTTCTTTCTTTCTTTCTTTCTTTCTTTCTTTCTTTCTTTCTTTCTTTCTTTCTTTCTTTCTTTCTTTCTTTCTTTCTTTCTCTTTCTTCCTTCCTTCATTTCTTTCCTTTCTTTCTTTTCCTTCCTTCCTTCTTTTCCTTCCTTTCTTCCTTCCTTCCTTCCTTCCTTCCTTCCTTCCTCTCCTTCCTTCCTTCCTTCCTTCCTTCCTTCCTTCCTCCTTCCTTCCTTCCTTCCTTCCTTCCTTCCTTCCTTCCTTCCTTCCTTCCTTCCTTCCTTCTTCTCTTCTCTCTTCTATTCTTTCTCACAACCAAGAAATTTAGGGAGACAATTAGCAAACAATAAATAATTTACACACAATAAAATCTCAAAATTGCCTATATACATTCCATTTACTGCTATTGCAGTTAAAGCAATAGTAGTAGTCCAACATGCATCCTAAAACAATTGTGTTTTTTAAACTCAATGCTACTTTTATAGCATTGTTTTAGGCTTCTTTGTGCCAGAACAGAGGTAATTTTAATTTCATGTTAAATTATAGTTTTCAGTTATAGTTTCTTCTCCCCCTAAATGATCTATAGCAAGAATTATACTAATAAGAAATGATGCAATGTTGAGAAAATAAGCGAGTCAGAGAGATAGACACAGAGAGACAGAGATAGAGAGAGAAAGACAGAGAGACAAACACACACAGAGACAGAGACAGAGAGACAGACAGAGAAACAGAGACAGAGACAGAAATTGAAACGGAGTGAAAGCAGACAAAAACATAAACAGAGATATACAATTATTTCCAAAAGAATTGAGTATTTTTTCCCAATAACTTCAGCCTCCAAGCAAACCTTTTGATTCTTTTTATCTTTTTTAAGTTTAATTATATACAGACATAAAAACTCAGAATTTTCATAAAAAACTTTCATGGGGATGTGCCTTATCATTTATTGCAACTTCAGTACTTTGAGGCTATGAGTTTTTAAATTTAAGTACTTCAATCAGGACCAATTCTTGCCTTCTTATCTTGGTGGGATCCTTGTCTATGTTTTTTCTATAAGCCCTGCAGAGAAGCTATGTGGAATATTCTAGAGTCCTGCCTCTGTTTCTCTTAATATTTTTTCAGTGGATACTAGTATATTACTTGGGCTTTTCTTCTCTTAATCTTCTCCTTTAGTACACATCTGTCTCCATTTCCTGGTCATAACTGTTAATATAAAGAAGTTGGTTCTTTATGCATCACTGAGGATACAGAGGGATAAAATACCTCTGCTTTCTATAGAGTATTAAGACTTCCATGGAATTTAATTTCTTGGGAGAGCCATGATCTCACTTGCTGTGGCACAGTGAATAGAATGTTGACTCTGGAATCAGGAGAACCTAAGTCCAAATTTGACCTCAGACATTTTATCATATGTATAACCCTGAAAAAGTCATTTAACCTAGTTTACCTCAGCTTCCTTATTTATAAAATAAGCTGAAGAAGGAAATGGCAAACCACTCCAATATCTTTGCCAAGAAAACCCTCAATGTAGTCACTAGAGTTAGGCATAATTGCAGAACAACTAAAGAACAATTCCTTCTAATGCATATAAAAATCTACCCATACTTTCTCATCCTGGATAAATCTTGACTTAATTTTTTGTTAAGACCTATTTATGCTAGAGACATTCTTTTTGTTCTTTTAATACTTTATGAATGCCAATTGAACACCAGTGCTGTCCATCTGTTAACCCTTATTCTTGCTTCATAATCAATATGCCCTCATTCTTGGGCATACATATCCTTGATGATGTCTTAGAAGTATGTCATCATTGATAATATGCTGCAGACTTATTGTATCCATTATAAATCTTTATGTTCTTTTTTGAATAATCTATAATAATATTCCCATCCTCCAGAAATTAGACAAATATTCCATATGGAAAATTTTAAAACATACAAATAATTATAGTTTAAAAAAGCATTCTATTCTTTAGAATAGAGTGTTTTACTATCTTAAAATTCTTATAATTCCTCTGTCTCCTCACTAGAATATATACCATGTCAGTTAGTGTTATACCTTGGAAATATAACTTGAAATGTCTTGGAAATGAAAGACTAGATCTGTAGCATATGGCCCTTGTCAGTGAATAACACTATGCTAAGTACGGGTAAACCAAGAAGTTTACAATCTAATGGGAAAGAAACAATTCTGTACAAACAAGAGATAGACAGGATAAGATGGAGATAATTAATTTGGGAAGGAACTAGAATTAAGTGGGTCCAAGAAAAGCTTAAAACAGAAGATAAAATTTTATCTGAGACTTGACAGAAACTAAGAAAGGCAGAAGGTAGAGATGAGGAGTTGAAGAATTAATTTATCCTCCTCAATTTACAGGAAAAGGAAACAGATCCAGAGAAGAAAAACCAGAGGATAGGCAGATTTTAAGACTGAGAAATAGTTAAGACCTTGGAGGTCATTTAGTGATAAAATCACAGAATCAGGAGGCTATCTAGTCTAATCCCCAAAAGAAGAGGATTGCTTCCACAGTATATCTGATAAGTCTCATTATGCAACCTTTGTTTAAAGATCTCCTGTGTTAGAGTACCCAGTATATCTCAAGGTCATTCATGATACTTTGGAGTAGCTCTAGTCATTGGGAAATTTTTTCCTTATAGCAATTCTAAATTTGTCTTCCTTTTACTGCTACCCATTGTTGTTAGATCTGCCTCTGAAGATAAGCTGGACAATATTAGCTCATTAATGGACTTATTTTTTCTCATCCTCTCCACCATTTGTCATTTCTCATGAGTTTGAGGTGGTACTTCAGAGTTATTTTAATTTGCTTTTCTCTGATCAATTGTGATTTTGACTATTTTTTCAGATGACTAAAGATAGCTCTGAAAACTGTTCAAATCCTTTAATCATTTTTCAATTGGGAAATGACTGTTACTATAAATTTGACTCAGTTCCCTATATATTTAAGAAATGAAGTTTTTATCAGAAAAACCTGCTGGTAAAATTTTTGGATGTTATTTCATTGCCTGTTTTTGGATTTTAGCAATATGTAGTTTCCCTGATTATTTCTTTTAATTAGATCTATTTTTGCTTTTGCTTTCTCTGAGATCATGATTGCTTTCCCTTCCTTTTTTATTTTAAACGAAGCATATTTGATTCTGTTCCAGCCTTTTATTTCAACAGTCTCTGTTTCATCCTCAATTTCTTTATTTGTAAAATGAGAACAATACCAACACCCACCTCACAGGATTTTTCTAAGAAATAGATGAATTAACATATATAAAGTGTTTTGCAATTCTTAAAGCATTTTAGAAATATTATGAGACAATAATGATGGTGATGATGGATTACATCATCTTTAAGATATCTTCTAGATGTAAGTTTATATCATCTATGATTTATGATTCTATCAATACCAGTTCTGATATTTCCTAATTGTGTGACCTTGGGAACTCACCTTTCTTACCTTCAGTTTTTTAATATATAAAATGGAGTTTGTCAGACATATATGCCATCTTTCATGGGATTGTTGTATAGTAGGGAGTTTATGAACTTTAAAGGACTAAAATGATCAATCAACAAATGGTTATTAAATATTTACTGTGTTAGGCACTGTACCATGGAAATATGGGCTATTGCTATCTATTACTTGTCCTACCTTCCTGGGTAGGTTGTTTTGAGAATCAGATGAGATGCTGTATGTGAAAGTCTATAAAGTGTTTACAGATACAAGGTTTCTATTATATGAAAGCCTTGAAGGGAAAGACTGATAAAGGAAGATATAACTCCTGAAAGTAGAGGAGAAACTAGTAGCCTTTTCTTATCTCCTTAGTACAGAATTATCAACATTTCTCCCATACTCTTTATTTCCTCCTTTCCTCTTTCCTGATTTCAGAAACTTCTGCAAAATGGAACAGATAAGTTAAAAAGAAAGCCTATGTTTGAGTGCCAAAGATCAAGAAAGCCTGTACCCTAAGTTCCAGGCTAGACAACTCTCCTATCTCTATTCCTATAAGATGTTGTTCATTGCTCTGACTCTGTGCAGAGTCTGTTCTTGAACACCATTTCCCATTGAGAGTTAACTCTACGTGCCAGGAAGATAAATGAAAGCCTCTTGGGAGACCTAAGATGGTCTTGTGATTTCAAAGCAGCTGGTAGAAGGAAGGCTTTGGACTATATTGACATTTAAAGGGATTTTGGAAAAAGAATTAACTTTGTTAATGTTATATCTCTACTGTCTTGAAGTATTTTAAAGGATAATTTCTATGTTATTTCTTCTGAGTTGCAGATTGTTATTTCTTTGCTTCCTAGCAAGATGATGAAATTTAAAATCAAATTAATACTTATTCATTAAGTAAATGAATGGATAGATGAATAAATGATGGATGGGTGAAATGAGGGTGACTTCAAAGGTCCATTTAAGTTCAAATTTTCTATGGAAATACTGGCTTCATACCTAAGTGACTCATCCTATAAAAATTAGCCACTAATGGTAACATCACAATAGCAACTCTCATAGTCCTATCAGCCCTACTAAATCTATTCTACATATGAACTATTTATGCATCCAGCTTCATTATATTCCTCACCACTAACAATTCAAAAGTACAAAAATACTACATCTCTCCATGACCCGCTCTGCTATATTTTTAAAGTTATTATATGTTCAGTAGAGCATGTACAATTCATTGTTAGCTTACTGTGATTTTTCTGGGAAAAATATTTGCAGTTTAATTTTACATCTTGATTTAAATTTATTTGGGAAATTATGACAATAAATGTAATAATTTGGTACATTTATTAACTTTTGCCCAAGTTAATTCTATAATAAAACTAAATTAGTATTTTTTTCAAAGAATGAATGAATGAAAAAGCATTTATTCAGCACTTAACTATGTGTCAAGCAGGCAGCTAGGCTTTGGACCTGGAGTCAGGAAGACTTTGTGAATTAAAATCCAGCCTCAAACCCTTACTTACTAGTTATGTGACCATGGACAAGTCCCTTAACGCTGATTCAGTTCTTCAATAAATTAGAGAAGGAAATGGTAAAGCATCATAGTTTCTTTGCCATGGAGTCATAAAGAATTGGGCATGACTGAAAAATGACATATGCCAAGCCCTATGCTAATTGTTAGGAAGACAAAGAAAAGTAAAAGACAATTCCTGCTCTTAAGGAGTTCAGAGTCCAGTGGAACAGACAACTCGTACACAACTGTGTATAAATAAGATTTATACAGGATAAATGAGGGGATAGTCACTGAAGGATGGTACTAAGAGCAAGATCTGAAAAAGGTCTTTTGTAAAAAAGTGGGACTTTAACTGAAACTTGAAAGAAGCTAAGGAAGTTAGGAGGCAGAGATGAGGAGGGAGAGAATTCCAAGCATGTGGATAGCCAGTGGCAATGATCAGTTAAGAGTGTGGAGATGGAATAGTTTGTTCAAGGAACAGGAAGAAAGTATTGGATCCCTGTGGAAAAGATTAGAAAGGTAGAAAGGGTTTAGGCTGTGAAAGACTTTAAAAGCCAAACAGAGGATTTTATAATTATTATTCATTGGCTCTCTACTGTTTTTCATTTTAGACTTTTTAACCACTACTATTTTGTGTAAAGAAGATTAGTAGACAACCTGGTTCATTTTCAGGGATTTGTAGATACAGAATCACAGACTGATAAACAGTAAGTTTATGGCAGAATGAGGATTGGATCTCAAGATTCCTCAGGCCCTGCCCAGTATTAGATGGTATGTTATGTTTTCTGTGTTAACAAGTCTCATTTCCTTCTTCCAGACATTTGCTAGCTGTATGATTTTGGTCAAGTCACTTATTTTCTTTTTGCCTCAATTTCCTCAAATGCAAAATGGAGATAATAACATCTATGTTACAAAGTTGTTGTGAGTATCCAATGAGATGATATTGATAAAGTTGTTGGCACAGTACCTGGCATGTAATAGGCAGTAAATGTTTACTCCCTTCCTCTTCCCTTCCATCCTCTGAAAATTGCTTTGCTATATTCAATCCACTATCATTGGAAGAACTTGGTATAAGGAACAGAACTAGAAATAAAACACGCAGGTTTACTCTTTGTACATTCTTTCACTTATATTCACATTTCTTTTAACTTCTCTGTGATTTTATGGACAGAAAATCTACTGTCTATCAAGTAGTATCTCCAAGTATTTCTGATGTGATAGGTGCTTTTGTAACCCTTTCATCACATCTGCCCACAGGGAATGTCTAGAATAATGTCTATAGTCATCTAAAAAACCTTCAGTGTAGAGCAAATAGTCATTATTACTGTAGGCTCCTGGAGGGTAGGAACTGTCCTTTGTAGTCACAACACCTAGCACAGCACCTGACACATGGGCTCTCATGTGCTCATTGATTAATTCATTGATTGACCACTCACAGTCTTATTTGTGTATTACATGTCTATGTGTTGGCATTCTAAGCCTCCTAGATTACTCACTCCTTGAAAGCAAGATCTTTTTCTTATCTAAACTTTGTATCACCCCAACCTCTCACATAATACTTTGCACACAGTAGGTGCTTACTAAGAGTATATTGAATTCTATTGAGTTGTATTATTTTAACAGTCAGCAGAGGGAGCTTAAGAAAAACAAAAAGGGAACTCAAGAAAAAAAATCTCTTTTCCTTTGAATAGATGCTGCAGAATTGAAAATACTGTTTTTGGCATTCAAGGAGATATGAACAGATTATAAGTTATGTTAGGTGTGAGCACTTTTGAAAATAGCAAGGGGGAGTCTCCAGAGAGTCTAGTTATGTCATATCTATGTTAAGAGAAAACTAGCCTCAGTTGTATAGTCTGAAATGGCTTGATAACTTTCACAGAATTGTTTCAGGTTAACATCATTTTATCAGTTTTAAAGGAACGGGGTCTTTTTCATCCTTCTTTTCTGAA
The DNA here is from genome assembly GCF_048593235.1 of Sminthopsis crassicaudata. Lineage (NCBI taxonomy): Eukaryota > Metazoa > Chordata > Mammalia > Dasyuromorphia > Dasyuridae > Sminthopsis > Sminthopsis crassicaudata. Next base: position 204,784,928 of record NC_133618.1, on the reverse strand, counting down.
TGAATGGAAATAGTGGACTACTTAAAAAGGCTGATGAGCTATAGAATACATGTGGCAAATTCAGTTCATTTCCCTTCCTAATTTTCCTCTCAGAATTATGTAGATTTTTAAAGGAAGGAGTTGAAGAAGGATAAGAAGTAATAGTGAGTTGTGGCAGTTATCCATATAGTTATTCTTTCTAATCATGCAGTTTGGGGACTTAATGCCCTACTCTCCTCACAATTTGGAAAATCCATGTAAAATTTTTTGCCCTCACTTCTTACTATAGAAATCTGAATTATCATGGCATTAAAAGATAAAATATGTTGATATTATACAATACTCAAAATATATTTATGCATTTATGAGTTTCTAAAATTGTCCCTGTGTTGTCTATGACTTTCATAAAACTCCAAAATTCCCTTTTAATTCTTTAGGTTAACCTACAATATAGTGAAACCATGATGAAGAAAGTCATGATATGGAATACCTATAGTACTTTTTAATTCAATCCAGTTCTATTCACTGCAATATTATCTGTGCAAGGTAGGGTGAGAATTGGTTGGAACTATCTGAAACTGTAAGTACTACAAAGAAATCATTCAACCTGAAGGTGGAAATTTGGTTTTATTTATTTATTTATTTTGCCATCTTATAGTCCCAAGAGTGGTTGAGGACAACTTTTTAAGAAATATGCCTATAGGAGCATGATGATTCTAATAAAACCTACAAACCAACATTGAATTATAATATTTGACTAAGAGTGAAGTATTTCATTTCTTTGTACCATCCTGTTTTATTCCTCCTCCATTTTTTTTCTGATATACATTCTTTTTTCCTGTTCAACTTCTATTATGATCTTTCTTTGTCAAGAAAGTATTTTTTATGATTATGTACTTTTTATTTCTGCTGTTCCCCAATATATTCATTTGGATAGATTTAGGACAGATAAAAGTGTTAAAAATAGCCTGGCTTCTCTTTACTTTAGAAACACAACCAGAGAGAGACACAAGGAAGATTTTAAACTAATAGCATTTGATTTGTCTCAGTTATTTGAAAGCTAGCTACCCGTTACTTCTATAGTCTTCTTAAAGTCAAAACCTTTTTGATATAAAATAAAATATGAAAAGCTGGAGATAATTGGCTAGTTCCATCTAATTGGCTTGCCATATCACAAAGTCTGAAAATAGCTATCCATTAGGGGAAACATATTCTGAAGGAATCATAGCACATCAGAACTTGAAGGGACTTTTGAGGTCATCTAGTTTCATTCCATCATTTTCTTCAGAGGCAGAAACTGAATCCCAGAGAGGGTGAAGGAGGAGGGAGAGATCCAGTGGAAAAAGCACTCAATTTGGAACAGTGGACCCTAAATTGGATGAAAGAATGCAAAGTATTTATTAAGTATTTGGTGGGCTGAGTAAGAAGGATATAAGTAAAAAACAGGAATCAATCCCAGACATGAAGGAGTTTACCTTGTAAGGAGATGTGGAACACAACACACATAAAGGAGTAGTGGTTAGGGAAGGGAAATGATTGTGAATGGAACAATAGAGCAACACGGAAAACACTTTTCTCAGAGGCAATAGTGTTAATTTATTGTAACTCTTAGGAGATAGAAGGCCTTTAGAGGCAGAGTATGCTCAAGATAGTCAGTCAATAAGTATTTATCCAATACATTTTTCAATCAATGAACATTTATTAAGCACCTACTGCATCCTAGGCACTGTGCTAAGCACTGGGGATACAAGGAAAGGTAGGGGGAAAAAGGAATGTAGCCAGTATGGGCCATCATGGAGAAATTCAGAGTATAGTCTGGTAGGAACTGAAGGGATCATTGACTTATCTTAAATGGAGATTCTGGGAGAAACTCTGTACCCTCAGAGGATTTAGAGGACTCTCAGATAGAGTAAACTTTCCTGGTGTGAGTTCCATGCTGAAATGATCTTCCAGTATGAAATTTTGGGGGGTGTAACAGAGAAGGTTAGTGTTCAAAGTCAGAGGCAGAAAACAAAATGACTGAGATAACAGCTTAGTAGTTAAGTAGCCTAGCTGCTCTCAGACATGGCCTCTCAGCTTAGATGGTCTCCTCTATTTTAAGTCTATGTTCCTATAACTTATCCAAGTTACACAGAGAGTGAGTAGGTCATATATGTTTATTAGAACTAGGATTTAAACCTGGATTCTTTGAAGATAAATTCAGGATTTTTCCACTGCACAATTCTGTCTTTTCCCTTGGATTAAGACAAATTATGTTGTGTTCTATGTAGCACCACCTCCCCCTCCTTCTCACTTGATACTGTGGTTGCAAGAAGGGGCAATTCTGATGGAGACCTCTACCAACAACTGCTTTCCACCTGTCCCCCCTCTCAACGACCACCGATCTTTAATGGAAGCAGAACCTTTTGGTTGCACAGGATGCCACCTTTGTGGAAGTGAAACTCTAGTGGCAAACCATGCTACATCTATTTTGGAGATTCTTGTTTATCATTCATGTACTCACCTCAGAGACTGGCTCTGCTTGGATTTATACAGCACCTTTTTATTTCTTCTTCTTCTTCTTTTTTTATAACAAGAACTCAAAATATCTTACCACTCTCTGTAGAACCACAGAATTTAGGAGTTGGAAAGGAACTTCAGAGTAAGTTCCAGAGATATCAAACATGCTCAGGTTATACACAGTATACAACACTCCCAATTGTGGCCTGAACTAGATTAAAATGTAATTGGAAAATCTTTAACAAAAATATTAATACATTTTTTTCTAAATCAATATATTCTTATAGTAACACTTATGTGTGATTAAGAAGTTCCTATTTCTATTTGAGTTTGATACTGTGATCTAGACCAGTCTATAATTAAAAAAAATACCCTCTGTAACAAATGATCAGTGACATTTTTTCTGAAGTCCTCTGGGGAGGAAGGATCCATTACCTATCAAGTCAGTTCTTTGCTCATTCTTCTTTTAATACCATCTAGTTGTTAATTTTTTTTACTTGCATCAAGGCTATATTTACTTTGCTGTTTCCAGTCATTCTTAATTGTACTGTCTGATACCTAACATAAAAGAATAATCCTCTTCCAAGTGGTATCTATTTAGATATGTCATGACTGATCTCATATCTCACCTCAAATATTCCTTTCTCCAGGCCAAACATCCCTAGTTATTCAACCGATCCTAACTATAATGTAAATTTTACTCTTGTAGATGCTTTTTTTCAGCTCATCAGTGTTCTTTCCAAAATGTGATTCTGAGCTTAATACAATTCACATTTTAATTTTATCCTCTAATGGAATGGTTTCATTATTTTATCCAGTTATTTACATTCTATCCATTATTATTATACCTATTTACTTATTATCCATTTATTTTCTATAACTCTGACACCATGTTTGATTCTAGTTTTTATAAACCACATATCAAGCAGAAAATACTAAAAATAGCACACCTTTTTTAGCACTAAGATTTACAAAGCACTTTCCTATCAATAATTTTATGATATAAATAGTATAAGAAATAACATTCCCATGTTGGAGAGAATGAATGAATAATAAAAACATTTGTTCAGTGATTACTATGTTAAAAAAGCAGCAATAACAGTGTATTAAATGCTAGAGATGTGACTAAAAAGTTATATAGTCCTTGTTTTTAAGGAGCTCACATTTTAGTAAGGGAAGACAACATTTGTAGGAAATTTTAGTTGCAAATCAGATGGAAAAGTGTCATTGTTCATAGAGGAAATGGGTCATTCTCACTGATAATAACAATTGGCTTCTGGTTGTAGGTGATACCAATGACTTTGGTGACAAGAAAAAAACCGAGACTCAGAAATTGAATGACTTGCCTAGTCTCAAAACTAGTAATTGTCAAGACCTAGATTTGAATATTGATTTTTTTTTAGAGTTGGTAATTTTTTTTCTTTTTCTTTTTGATATCAAATTCTTTTTTATTATAACTTTTTATTGACAGAACATATGCTTGGATAATTTTTTTACATTATCCCTTACACTCACTTCTGTTTCTACTTTTCTCTTCCCTCCCTCCACTCCCTCCCCTAGATGGCAAGCAGTCTTATACATGTTAATCATGTTATAGTATATCCTAAATACAATATATGTGTGCAAAACTGAACAGTTCTCTTGTTGCACAGGAAGAATTGGATTTAGAAGGTAAAAATAGTCTGGGAAGAAAAACAAAAGTGCAAACAGTTTACACTTATTTCCTAGTGTTCCTTTTCTGGATGTGATTGATTATGTCCATCATTGATCAATTGGGACTGAATTAGATCTTCTCTTTGTTGAAGATATATTGATCTTTTTTTTTTTTTTTTCAATGATGCCTTGCTACCTCACATGAGAATGAAGAATCCAGTACCTTAGATCATTGGTAAATATTTAACACTCAGCTCACTGGAAAAAATATATTAATGATATACCTTTAAATTTAGTTTTACATGATTTACATTTTCCGTCACTTTCTGAAGTCTAGATTATCAACAAAACAATATGTCAAGTCCTAATTTGTAGAGTTTGACAATTTCTGACACATTGAAAATGTGAGGATAAGCTAACTCTGGTCCCAAGGAGGTTTCCCTTTCCACTCCTCATCCATTCCCCACTTCAACATATACACTTCTACATATATATGCATTCACATATATGGTGACTCCATGGGCTTACTGTGTTAGACTCATCCATTTGATACATCTTGTAATCATAGCAAATTAGGAGGGATTTTAGAAATTATGGCTAATCTAAGAAATATTGATAGTACTTTATTTTTTTGTATTTGAATTTTATATTAGAATTTTTGTATTTGAGTTTTTAAAAATACTACATTCAAAAATAAGGATAATATAATATTAGAATATTAAATAGAATGTAAAACTTATTAAATACTTAGAATAATGAGGTAAATATCAGTTTCGTGTAACTTTCATGCATTGGGGAATAAGGAAGCACTAATTTTTCAACAAAGATAAAATAATTGATATTTTTAAGCATCTAAGAGACTTTCAGGTATTAACTGGCAAACTGATATGCTCCTAGAATTCAGAAGGGGAGGAGACCTTTAGATATGATCTAATTCAAATCCTACAAAAGTTTGAAAATAACATCCTAACCCTAATTCATTCTTTTACATATTGCTAAAACCTCTCAGAATTTTATGGCTGATGGAGAGGTAGGGGGGAAAGAGAAAGGGTTTTTATTTAAAAAAAAATCAACCTTGAAATTTGAAAAAGAAAACCAGAAAAATAAGTTCCCAATTTAGAAAGGGGAAGCTGGAGATCTAATTGGTCTTTCAAAGGCAGGTGAAAGCTGAATTTGATGCCCACAGTCCAAGGTTTACTATAGCTGTTTATCCAAAGAATGGTCCCTTTGTGTCTCACTCGGTGTGCCTATGTTGCAGGCTTTGTGTTTCTCTTCCTCTTTGTCATTTTTTTCTCTTTGTCTACCAGTCTTCTTTCTTTCTCAATTTTTCCTTTTGTCTCTTGTCCCTCTCTCATTTTCCTCTTTTTAAACTGCTATAGCAGAGCAATGGTGTATATTATTGTTGTTATTTTTTTGGCTTCTTGTTAAGAGATACAGTAACTGGAGCTTTAAAACATGTCTTTCTCTCCTTTAAAAAACTCTAAGTCAGATTGAATAATTTTTTATTTTGCTGTCATTAATGAAAGAAAAGAAATCTGATTTTGGAGCAGGTCAGGTGACTCCAGTTATAATTTGTTAAGAGACCAATACAAGGGAGGGATCTTTATTCTTAGAGATACAAGTGTTGAAATAATATACTAAAATATAGGCAACTTCTTGCTATAACTGGGTTCCAATTTATGTTGCTTTATCAATTGATTAAATCCATTTTCCTCTGCCAAATCATATCACAGAGTTACAGGGTATAACATCTCAAAGGGATCTAAGTGATTAACTAGTTTAATTCCCTATTTTCACAGGTGAGGAAACTGAAGCTCTGAGAGGTTAATGATTTGCTGAAGGTCATACAGCTTGGAAGTGTCAGGGCAATGACCTGAATTCACTGTGGTACAAGTGAAAAGACTGCTAGATTTGGAGTCTGGGGACCTAGATTAAAATCTCAAGTCTGTTACTTATTAGCTGCCTAACTTTGGGTGAATCATTTAACCCCTTTGGGCTTCAGTTTCCTCATCTATAAAAAGAGATTGGACTATATGATATCTAAAGTTTCTCTCAAATCTAAATCTATGATTCTATAGATGTCTTTAGGGTCTAAGTCTCCAAAGCTCTTTCTACTAGCCCATGGGTCAATTGATCAGTTTAAAAAAATGCTTACTAAATGCCAGGTACTGGACTAAGTTCTGTAAGTTCAAAGACAAAACAGCCCCCACTTTCAAGAAGTTCACCTTTTATTGGGGGAGACAACATGTAAACAATTAGGTACATACAACATTTACACAGAGTAAATTGGAGACAATTTCAGGGGGAAGGCATTAGCAATGCTGGGGACTGGGAAAGGCCCCTCTTACAGAAAGAAGGGTATAGGTTGAGACTTGAAGGACTCTAGAGAAATCAGGAGATTAAGATGGGTAGGCAGAGCATTCCGAGGCTTAATGACAGCCAGTGAAAAGGTGTGAGTTTGGGAGGATTGATGTTTCTGGGTGGTAGGTATGTAGAGTTATGTGTAACAAGACTGATGTTGTAGAATGGAGCTAGGTTGTCAAGAGTTTTAAAAGTCAAATAGATCCATCCATCCATCCATCCATTTCTCTATCCATCTATCTATGTCTTTCTGTCTATCTATCTATCTATTTATCTATGACCCATTTATTCATCCATCCATCCATCTACCTACCTAGGAGTTTTAAGGAAGAAGGAAAGATAGAATGATAAAAGATTATAATCATATACATATATGAAGGTTTGCTTTGGCAAATAGAAGGGTCAGTATTTCATATTAGATGGGATAAAGGAGGAGATAGTGGGGTACACAACTGATATAAAATCAAGGGCAGAAGAGGGATCTCTTTTTTTTTTTATTCATTTTTCCAAATTATCCCCTCCCTCCCTCCACTCCCTCCCCCTGATGACAGGTAATCCCATACATTTTACATGTGTTATAATATAACCTAGATACAATATATGTGTGTAAATACAATTTTCTTGTTGCACATTAATTATTAGCTTCCGAAGGTATAAGTAACCTGGGTAGACAGACAGTAGTGCTAACAATTTACATTCACTTCCCAGTGTTCCTTCTCTGGGTGTAGTTATTTCTGTCCATCATTGATCAACTTGAAGTGAGTTGGTTTTTCTTTATGTTGAAGATTTCCACCTCCATCATAATACATCCTCATACAGTATTGTTGTTGAAGTGTATAGTGATCTTCTGGTTCTGCTCATTTCACTCAGCAACAGTTGATTTAAGTCTCTCCAAGCCTCTCTGTATTCCTCCTGCTGGTCATTTCTTACAGAGCAATAATATTCCATAACCTTCATATACCACAATTTACCCAACCATTCTCCAATTGATGGACATCCATTCAACTTCCAGTTTCTAGCTACAACAAAAAGAGCTGCCAAACATTTTGGCACATACAGGTCCCTTTCTGTTCTTTAGTATTTCTTTGGGACATAATCCCAATAACAGCAATGCTGGGTCAAAAGTTATGCACAGTTTGATAACTTTTTGGGCATAGTTCCAAATTGCTCTCCAGAATGGTTGGATTCTTTTACAACTCCACCAACAATGTATCAGTGTCCCAGTTTTCCCACATCCCCTCCAACATTCAACATTATTTGTTCCTGTCTTCTTAGCCAATCTGACAGGTGTGTAGTGGTATCTCAGAGTTGTCTTAACTTGCATTTCTCTGATCAGTAGTGATTTGGAACACTCTTTCATGTGAGTGGATATAGTTTCAATTTCATCATCTGAGAATTGTCTGTTCATATCCCTTGACCATTTATCAATTGGAGAATGGTTTGGTTTCCTATAAATCAGGGTCAGTTCTCTATATACTTTGGAAATGAGACCTTTGTCAGAACCTTTACTTTTAAAAATATTTTCCCAATTTGTTACTTCCCTTCTAATCTTGTTTGCATTAGTATTGTTTGTACAGAAACTTTTTAGTTTGATGTAATCAAAATCTTCTATTTTGTGATCAATAATGATCTCTAGTTCTCCTCTGGTCGTAAATTCCTTCCTCCTCCACAGGTCTGAGAGGTAGACTATTCTCTGTTCCTGTAATCTATTTATTATCTCATTCTTTATGCCTAAATCATGGACCCATTTTGATCTTATTTTGGTAGAAGAGGGATCTCTTAATGAACTGCCTCTATTTTTAAAATAAAGTATGACTTAAGATTTTCAGCTGAGAGCATAGAGAGGGTCTGAGAAAGAATACAAAAGTTTGCAAAAAAGTGCTATGGTGAGCAGGTTAATGAATTAACTAGGGAGGTATAAAAGGGTTGCTTTGCATCAGTGAAATTTCAATGAGATTATGTAACACCAATTTGTAGTGGACCTAGTCAGCAAGATTTCATGATTTTTTCCAAATCTGGTCAGTGTCACATGAACAGGAAAAATGATAGCACATGGTAGCAGTAATTCAAGATTGGGGCCTGGTAAGGATTAGTCTGTAATAGAATAAAGAGACAAAAAAACTGGAGGGGAAAAGCTAGAGTAGAATTGAACAAGTTCACTGTGTGGTTGAAATGGGCAAGAAGAAAGGAGTGATGGCCTGGGAAAGAACTGTGAGATGGAGGGAAAGGAGATCAAAGCAGAGGGAAAAATAGAATGATAGAAGATTATCATTAAATAAAGGATTTTAAGAGGTCCTGAACATGGGAGTAGAATACTTGTGGATGATGGACAAGATCAAAGATATGACCTTCTTTGTATATTACTGAAATAAAGTGAAAGAGTAGATCATGGTGGATAGATTATAGGAAATAAGCAAATTGAGAAATTGGTGAGATTCTTTTTCTGTATATTAGAAAATAACACACATAGTTATTCTCTTTCTATTATTCTCCAAACTCATACTCATATATATAGAAAGGAAATCTTATAATCTTTTACCCTTCTTTGAATTCAAATTGACTTGGGGAAGTCAAGTATAGTAAAAGGTATTTTAAGGAATTCTTATGGTATTTGTAGAAAATAAATAATGGATCATGAATAAATTGTGCTTTATCCTATCGAAAAGTGATTTAGTCAAATCATTTATTTGTGAAAGGCAAATATCACAAAGAATCAATACTAATAGAAATGTAAATCTTGATAAATAGATAGTACTTGAATGGAATCTTTATAATATGCTAAGAATAGATTTCATTTGTAAATTCATATAGTAATTTATATAAAAATAATTAAATATCATTTGAAATCAACTGAAGTAGGGATTTTATATAAATGCTTTCAATGGTTGGAATTTAGCTGAAAATACGAAAAATAAATATGGGTATATAGCTCATCTAATGTTAGATGTTTCTGTGAGGAAAAAAATACATTAGGTAAAATAATTTTATGGGACAGTTAGTTCCAAAGAAACAATACTATAATGCTATAATTGTAATGCTTTTATGGAAGTGTTTTTCAGTATTATGGTAAAGGTTCCCTAAATTTATTAATAAACATGTTAGCTGGAATACTTCGATTTGTGATAAGCTTGTATGAATTTATTTCAACCTTACTACCTGAAGGAGAGTAGGGAGAAAGATGGCACAATTAGATATTTATAGGATAAATAAATAAATTCAATTCCCATAGTTATATTTATGTAGAACTTAGTAGCCTGTTTAGATGCATGTTGAGTATATGCCATGCAATAAAGTGTATGCTTAGTATCTGATACTGAATATATGTGGGTGTGGGTGTGGGTTTATCACATAATGCTGTGATTTTATTATTCAAATGTTTCTTGAGGCATTTGTTTCTAGAATAGGTCTTGGTTTAATAATCAAGAGATGGGTTATATTTTAAAATTCATCTGAGGATGCTCATTATGCTGATGATATTTTCTTCTATGCTGTCAATATAAAGATCATTAATTCAATTTCTTTAATTCAGCATTTTATTAAGTATTGACTAGGTGCTATGCTCCATGTTAAATGCTTGATATAAGCAAATAAATAAAAACAATTCCTGCTGTCAGAGAGCTTACATTCTAATGAAGGAAGAGAATACATAAAAGGGAGATAAAAATAGGTAGGAGGAGAGAAGTAAAGGCAGGGTAACAAGAAAGTATCAATTTAGGAGAAAATTTGGAGAAATTGAGAGTCAGGAGTAGAGCCACAAGAATAGTAAGGAAGAAAACATGACTGGCCTAAGTACTTGCTTAAAATGAGGAGCAACTTGTCAATATGGAGAAAAGGTAGAGGGATCATTTAAGTTAAAAAAAAAAAAAAAAGCACATTCTAAGGAGAGGAAGCACATTAAGGTGAGAGAACTCCTGGAATGGTAAAGAAATCTGGAGAGTAAGGAGTGAGTCTGGGATAGGAATACTTATTTACATTACAATTGTGTGTGAACCAAAAAGCAGCTAAATGATTGTAGATAGAATGCAGGGCCTGGAAGACCTGAGTTCAAAATATGACTTCATATACTTAAAGGCTGCATGACCCTGGATCAGTCATTTAATCTGCTTCAGTTTGCCTCTTCATCTGTAAAGCAGTGATTAGTAATTATTGTGAGGCTTAAATAAGATAACATGTAAAAATACTATATGAATACAGTGTTCTTGTTATTGGTAGGATCAGTCATAGTTTATAGAGTGGACTTAGAGTCCAGAGCCACCTCTTTGTCCTGTTGAGCCTTTGAATGAGGATGTCATGGAGGTTTAAGGAGATAGGACTTAAATATTAGAGTTCTTTAGTGAACTCCTTGGTGAGTGAATGTCTGTTATCAATGACCTTTTCTGTCATTAATGGTCTTTGAGAGCAGTTTGGAATACTGAGAGGCTAAGTGATTTTTGGAGGGTGACAGCCTGTATGTGACAGACATGGGACTTGGATTTTAGTCTTTCTGGCTTTAGGGGATTTTCTATCTACCTCCTTGTATTTGCAGACTCTTGAGTTGATAATGGATTAGAGGTTAAATTGAGGTCTTAGAGTCTAGTTCTTTTTAAAATAGATTTTTATCAATACCTTTTGTTTTCACATTGTATAAATTTCTCCCAATCTACCACTGCTCCAAAAGAGCCATTATCATATATAACAAAGAATTTTTTTTAAAGAAAAAAAATCAATATTCAATGAAAATGATCTGAAAAGATATACGATGTTCCACACTGGGGTAGTCTAAACTTCTACAAGGGAATAGGTGGAGATGTTTTTTTTTTTTTTTTCTTTTTTTTCCATATTTCTCCTTCTGGATAATGATTATTCAGAGTTGAGTTCTGAATTTGACTCTGTCCCTTAACTCCAAAAGATTAAAATAATCAAAAATAATCCTATTGTTTATTTTTGGCTATAATACAAAATCATTGCTCAGGTTATTTGGAGAAGACTGAGAAAGGAAACAAATAAGTGATATGCATTACCTTGGTCAGTCAAACCATAGGTATTGTGTTTATGCCTGAAAGACAAATTTTATGAGGGATGCCAACAGTGTCATTTTCTTCTCATATTTGAACTATTGCAATAATAACCTGCTGGTAGGTCTGCCCACCTCAAAATTTGTTCACATTTCAATATCTCTATTCAGCCATCAGAATGGTTTTCTTAAAGTTTAGGTCTGATCATGTCATACCCTGTCCCCCTCATTGAACATACTCCAGTGACATTCTATTGCCTTTAAAATAAAAAAAAATGTTTTAATGGGTATACAAAGCCCTTCACAACCTATTTCCCTCCCACCTTTTCATTACTTTTACAACTCACTTTCCACCACACGTTCTTTGTTCCTGTTTCATGAATAAGACTCCATCTCTCTCTGTTCTAGGTATTTTTTTTCTGGCTTTCCCCCATACCTGGAATGATCTTCTCAACTCTGCCTGTTAACTTCCTTGGCTTCCATTAAGTCCCAGCTAAAGTCCTATGTTTTACTGGAAGCCTCTCCCAGTCTCTTTTAATTCTAGTGACTTTCCTTAGTTAATTATTTCCTAATCACCTAGTCTATATTTTGTTTGATATATATTTGTTTGCAATTTAAATGTGAGCTCCTTGGGGGCCAGGACTGACTTTTGCCTCTTTTTTGTATCCCCAGTGCTTAGCATAGTGCCTGATACAAAGTAGTGCTTAATAAATGTTTGTCAATGAATTAAAAGAAAGCTTGAGGTAGCTTGGAGCTAAAGTTGTTTGAATCGTTAAGTACAAAACAGTAACTTTAAAGAGAGCTTTAAAGGCCCTTGGAAATCATTTAATCTAAGTTCCTCATTTTATAGATGAGGAGACCCAGAACTTGGAAGAGATTTGCCCACAGTTGACTAATAGTAGCAGAGAAACAAAGGATTCGAACAATGGTCTTTTAATCAGGGCACAGAAATTCCTTTTATTACTTACTACCGTCCTCAGTTAAATTCTGACAGTCAACTACATCGTTATCATTATAATGTGAGATATGGGAGAGAGGTATAATAATAGGAACTGGATCCTAGGAAATCAGGGTCAGCAGATGTGTACTAATTGTGGCACCCAGGAAGGATACTGAACACAGGAAGCACTATTCCAGAGATAACTAATCTTTTACATTCATACCAGGGACGTACCCTTGTTACTTTGGGCTTCAAATGTACTTAATTTTCCTCCAAATACTTCATATTCATTAGAAAAGAGGACCAGCTCTCAGAAGAGACCTATTTTCCTATTTTGAAGTGCATCTTCTTTAGTCTTTGATTACTGTTACCCTTTCTTCCTTGACATACTGAATGCTTGAGTTCCCTTAAATTCCAAAGATTATATAATGTTGTATGTACTTTGTTATTTGAGTGTTTTTTCCAACAATATAATGTGAACTTCTGAAGGGAAGAGAGGGGCTGTACTTTTGCTTTTTTTTTTTTTTTTTTTTTTTTTTTTGTATTTCCTGGGCTTAGCACAGTACCTCACACATAGTAAGTACTAGATGAATAATTATTACTTCTTCTTTTTCTAGAAGAACCAATGATATCATGAGGATAATGTCTTAACTTGTTATGAATTGGTTAAAAGTGAGGCAGAGTTTGGAGAAGTCATCTGTCTCACTCTCTCCTCCAGAGCCATGGATGTCCAGTGGCAAGACATAAGGAAGACAACTGATGATGGCCTAGGTTGTAATGGGTCACTTTGGCCTTTGTAAATTAAGGTTTTTCCCCAGCCTCAATTAGTCAGAGACAATGCCCTTTCAATGACTAAGGGCTGGGTAAGAATTGATCATAAAAATATCAATCTGGGAGAGGAAGACTCAAAATTTCTGGCCAGAACAGAAAATAATTGTTATTTACACTCATTCTAAGCCATTGAAACTTAAATAATGAGCCATAGAAGCTTGAGCTGGAAGCTAATAATGACAGATTGGCTGGCTGAAATAAGAAAAGAGGAAGACCTTTTATATCAGGGTTTTACCCATATTCTACTCATCAAAATATTTAAAGAGCATTTTCTGGAATACTTAGGTGTTTTTGAGCAAGTTTTCTTTATCAAACAAGCAAATTGACTGGCCCCCCGCTTTTACTCTACCATTCCTGACTTACCATGTAGGCCAAGATTTGGCTTCTGAATGAAGACCTTAAAAGGGTTATAGATTTACTGAATGTTAGAACTGAAAAGAATCTTAGAAGACATTTATTGAAGAGATTGGGATTTTCAATGCCCTTATTTAACTGGGATCAAATGATGTAAAGTGACTTGGCTATTTGAGGTATTTTGGCCAATGGGGAGGAAAATCATTCTATCCTACTGTTTCTAGAGAGAGGAAGACCTAGAGAATAGAACCATAGATTTTTAAATTCAACATTTCTTAATTTAAAAATAAACAACAAAGTGCTGTTGGCATATCGGTGAAAACTAGGTCTGAATTCCCGGTGGGGATAATGAGCAATAGCAAGAATGAGTGCTGTGAGAGAAGAATGTGATTGTATTAGGCTTTATCACAATGGGAGGTAAACCCAAATCATTTATAAAAGGTAAATGCTGGCAGAACACAGAGAGCCCTGAGCACCACACTGCAGGTGTGATTTATGAGGCAAGGGACTGGCTATAAATCAAACCCTTTTGTTTTAAATAGTAGTTTCAATGCAGTAGATCAATTTACATGCAGAGGGAATGAGGGGGGGAAATGGAGTATATTATAACCTGAGAACATTATAGAATCTGCTTTTGAGTTTGACCAAACTTAGTCAGTAGGCACTTGACAAACACTGTATGACCCAGTGCATTCATGCTGGATTGCTCCTGTGGAGCCCGAGAGTTGGGGAATGAACTGTTGGCTCAAGGAGAGGAATACTGCATGTGAAGTTCATGGATCTCCTCTGTTGGCTTTTCATGTTGTAATTCAGGGCTAGGAGGCCATCAATTGCCATCTTGTCTGAACCACACCTAAAAATGAACTTCCTCTTTAAATATCTAACCTATGGTCATTCATCCATTGCTGTAATTGTGAGGAACAGAGAAAGCATCAACTTTCACTTTAAGTCTATATTTATTTGCCTCTTTGCAATATCCATCTAGTTAATGTTCCAAGTTTTAATCTTTGAAGATAAACAGAAAAAAATCTCTCTTCATGAAAACCTTTTAAGATATTTGAGAAGCTATTGTCCCTTCTCCATTACACCTGTCTTTTTTCTTCTCTAAGTTAAAAGGCTCCACTTCCCTCAATTGGTCCTTATTTGTAATGGACTTCAAGCCCTTTAGCACCCTGACTACTCTCTTCTGAATGATTTTCAGCTAGAAAAAAATGGAGATATGTTTGATGTCTCTAAGTGGCACATTAGCTATAGAACCAGAAAACCTTGAATTCAAATTCTACTTCAGATACTTGCTAGGTATATGATTCAAGCCAACATATTTAACTACTCCAAGCCTCAGTTTTGTTATCTGTAAAAAATAAGGGTTCTATTCTATTCTAAATCCATGATTCAATAAATATTAGCTCCCTAAATTTCTTAAGTATATTAATGCTGCAAAAGATCTATTTCATTAGGTCAAGAGTGCCTTACAGTAATGCAGACTAGTAACTCTATATGATGGATGGTAAGGCCAAAATATTTGTCACCTATTGATTAGCCACTTTGGCCTTAATTAGGTTAGTCCTCAGATAACTGATACATAGTTCACCTAATCAAGAGTATCCCCAGAGTCTTTTATACTTTAAAACTAAGATTTTGGAGATACCATGTAATTTATGAGAGGATAAAATAAATATAGAGCCTTGAGGAACCCAGGGGCACCATTAAACTACAATAGGGAGGAGGACTTTAATGTAGAGAATGCTCCTAATATCATGAGAATCTGGAACTTTGAGTTTATGTTGCCTCATTTGAATGATAACATTTGTATTAAATACCCTTATCCTCTAAGTAAGGGTTGAAAAAGTTGGGATTCTGTAAGTTGAAAAAGAACTAGAGGACTACTCAGAAAATCAATGAATATGAGAAACTTAATATTATTGAAGAACTTCTGAACACTGCAAAATATCTCCAAGTACCTCAGCTAAAATTTACTTCCCCCCTCAAAAAATGCAGAAATTCTTATTGATTGCTGATAAGTTGCCATTCAGATTATGATTACTCATATAATTTAGGGGACTTCTGAAAAAGCTATGGCATACTGTAGCAGTATTGAGTTAGAAGAAGGGTTTGGCTCTTGGGTGTGTGCATTCAAAATTGAGACATATTACACTGAGAGAAAGAGATAGAGAAGGAGAGGGAGGGAGAGAGAGACAGGGGAGGGGGAGGAAGAAAGGGAGAAGAAAGGAAAGAGAGAGGGAGGGAAAAAGAGAGGGAGAGGAACTAAGGGAGGGAGAGGCAGACAGAGACAGAGACAGAGACACAGAGAGAATACTCTCCTGCCCTATCCCAAGCATGACAAGTCACTTTTAAGCCAAAGATTCCTATCTGGAAAATGAATGTAATAATAATTGTGATACTTGTTTTGAGGCTCAAATAAAATCACATCTGTACAATGCTTTGAAAAATTTAAAGTGGATAATAGTAACAAAAATTGTTTATATGTGTTTTATACTATTTCAATTATGTAAATCTTGTATGCTTAGAAAAATTGCCCTTGTAGAGGGCATGGACCATGTCTTTTCAATTTCCTATATCCATGATAGTATTTAGCTAAGTGAGATATATATATATATATATATATATATATATATATATATATATATATATATATATATATATATATATATATATATACACACACACACATACATGTAGTGTTTGAGCAACAAGTATTCTAAGAGTCATAGTGCAATTTTAAAACAAGTTTTAAATTAGTATTTTTTGGGCAAGTATGTTTTTTGACGTGATTCGGATATCTAAAGCAATAGGGGACATGAGTATAAAAGTCCAATGGTAATCCAAACTTCTCATTTCAGTCACGAAATTTCAGCATTCCTTTCCCCTTAAGCTTTTAATCGTGAATGTGAACTTAACTACCAGGAACATTGACCACGATTTCCCCTTCACTGTTCCTTCTCCACCTCCAGGTAGTGAAATATGATTTGAAATGGTCAGGAGGCAGCCGAAGGAAAGTTTTCTAAAAGTCTCAGTCATTGCTGACTGGAAACTCAGTTCCTGAATGAGAGAGAACCCACTGTCACCTTCTAAGCACCTGCTTGCCTCTTGTGAAACTCCTACACTCAGGGCCCATGAATATACAGTGGTTTCTTTGTGGTTTATGATGACTTTCCCAGCCTGAGCTCAGCTTTAGATGTTCACATGTGTTTTTATGTCCCAGTTTCAGGTTTGTTTTGAAGTCTATTCTTTCAAGGATAGGAGGAAATTCCCAATGCTGATTTTCCAGACATCCCAATGATAAAACAATTTTATCTGCTCAGCCATGGACTTGATTTAGGTCCTGAAAAGGATTCTTGCTTGGTATTCTTTCTTTCTAGGAGCAATTCTAGTACTAAATATAATGTATTATTTCTTCTAAAAACATACGAGAGTTTACATCTGTCAGAAGGTAAGTATAACTGCTAAAAAAAACCACACATCATCCAAGTTAACAATCAAAGAGCAGAATTTTTCTTTCATAGAGTTCTTAGAAGATTAGGCTTCTAACATACACACCCAATGAATGATGTTCTATGGGTTTGACCTGGGAAATGAAATATGTGGCATAAATCTAATGGCCAGGAAAAATGGTCATAATCATAGAGTCTAGAACTGGACATTTAGTCCAAATCTTTCATTTTATGGAGAAGAATAATGGTGACTGGGAGGGGGAATGACTTGCTTGAGTACTCACAAGAGAGGGAACATTTTCTCAGATGACCATCACTTCCTGATAGATGTCATTTCCAATTGATCCAGTCTGATGATGTGGTATATGGCACACAGTAAGTGTTTGTTGAATTGTATTGTTGTATGATATAAAGGAATATAATAGGAAACTTTATGAAATGCTTTGCTAAACTCTAGGTATAGTTATAACCTTCTTTAATCTTCTAGTTTTTAAAATCTATTTTTAAAAATAATGGAAATGAAGTTAATCTGAAATGACCTTACTTTTATTGATATGTTTTTCTAGCTAAATAATTTTCTAATATGTGACTTCCACTTCTCACTTGGAATCCTTTCTTATATAACAAAAACAATTGTGCAAAATTCAACTGACAAAGTAACCAGTGGCATGTGCAACATTTCATACCCATAATCCCTTTCCTCTATGCTAACAAAACCATATTTCCTCCTCTTTTCTCTGGGACTGATGAAGCCATACTGGTTCTTTATGATAATGATTTCCTTTTCTAAATGTTTACTAAGAATTCCTCTAGAAAGCTATTACAGTATTTTGCCAGTAACCAATCATGTTTATTCCTGTAATTTGCCAACTATATTGTTTCTCCAAATTTCAAAAAAGGGAAGATTTGTTCTTTTCTAGTCTTGTGCTATCTCTCCTATTCTCTAATCTATTAAAGATTACCACCAGTTGTTCAGAAATTATACCCGACAGTT
Organism: Sminthopsis crassicaudata; assembly: GCF_048593235.1. Classification (NCBI taxonomy): domain Eukaryota; kingdom Metazoa; phylum Chordata; class Mammalia; order Dasyuromorphia; family Dasyuridae; genus Sminthopsis; species Sminthopsis crassicaudata. The sequence goes on along the minus strand of NC_133618.1, from coordinate 204,766,872 downwards.
CTTTCAATTTCCAGGGATGTGGTTCAATTTTTGGGCCTATATCTTGAACTCATCAAGGGAAGCTAGATGCTCTTCTATGATCATATCTCCCTATTTATATTACATATTTATTTTCTATGAAATGTTTTTAGTTTGTCCATTTTTAGTTCAAGGATAATATTTCTCTTTGGAAGAGAAAATACAAGCAAAATAAGAATTGATTGATTGGCCCTTCTCTTGGCCATCTTTTATTATCAATTCATTCATCCTGAGCAGTGGTTCTATCTCTTTTTTGATATTCCCTTCTCCTCAATATGGCTATCCTTCCACACCCCAACATATGTAATTTTTATCATCTTTACTAGGTGCTATGATGTTAGATTCCAAGTATGCTGGCTATGTTACCACTGATTGAGAAAATTGTTATATAAGTCTTGATAGGTTTACTTTATTAAAAAATCTGTTTATTGTTTTTCCTTCCAGCTTTATTCTTAAATGCCTTTGAGTGATCTGGCTTAACTGAATTTTTCATTAACTTTTTTGTAAAGTTATGTGTTCTTTCACTGTTTCTTTCTGTTTTATTATGTAATGCTATTCATAATCTTTTACTATACTTCTCCATTGATTGATGACTTTTGTTTTATATCACATTTGCTTCTGAATATGTCATTCTCTCACACCTATTCATAAGCTTTTTCTTGTAACAAAGAAACAAAAAGCAGCAAAAGCATGATCTGATAAAATTTACAATTTTCTATATTCACAATCCTACCATTTTCTCTTTAAAATCTTATTATTTTATTTTTAAATTATTAAACATTTATTTTTAAATATCTCCCTCAATTTCACTCTCCTTCCCCCATACACTGAAAGGAAAGAAAAAAAGGGAAGGAAGGAATACAAAACCCCTGTATCATATAAACACCGACAAGCAAAACAAATTCTCACATCAGTTACATCTTCAAATGCTTTTTTTTTGGTTCTGTATATTAGTCTACCATCTATTTGGCATGAGAAAAGTTGTAATGTTGTATTCTTCTTTATCCCTCTTTTGAAATCATGGTTGCCCATTCAGTTGATCAGATAAGAATTTAGATTCTTTTGGCTGTGTTCATTCATTCTGTATCAGTTCATACAAGTCTTTCAATATTTCTTTGAAATTGTCTTTTTTTTTCTGAATTTCTTATAGCACAGTAGAATTTCATTACATTCACATACCAAAATTTATCCAGCCATTCTTCACTGATGGATATCCCCTTGGTTTCTAGTGTTTTGTCACAACAAGAAGAACTTCTGTAAGTATTTTTGATATATGCTCCCTCATATTGCAAAATTGATTTCTACCTTAAATATCAGAAAAAGTAAAGGTAATGAGGCACATTTTCTTATTTCTGGGGGGCCAAGTTTGGTCATTATAATCATTATAATTATATAGTATCCAGTTTTGTATGATTGTTCTTTCTCTTTATATTGTATTTGGTTGTTTTAAGTCATGTCTGATTTTTTGTGACCTCCATTGGGGATTTTCTTGACAAACATACTGAAATAGTTTGCCATTTTCTTCTCCAGGTCATTTTATAGATGAATAACTGGGGCAAACAAGATTAAGTGACTTGCACAGAGTCATATAGCTTGTAAATGTGTGAAATGGGATTTGAATACAAGTTTTTCAGGCTTCAAGTTAAACCTTCTCTCTCCACTATACTATATGGCCTCTGTGTTTAGTTTGAGATGTCTTTAGAATATCCATCTAGAGGATGTGGTCTCTTCAACAATGAGATAATTCAAACCAGTTCCAATTCTTCAGCGATGAAGAGAGCCATCTACATCCAGAGAGAGGACTATGGGAACTGCATGTGGACAACAACATAACATTTTCACTCTTTCTGTTATTGTTTGCTTGCATTTTTGTTTTCCTTCTCAGGTTTTTTTTTCTTTCTAGATCTAATTTTTCTTGTGCAGCAAGATAACTGCATAACTATGTATACATATATATTGGATTTAACATATATATAAACTTATTTAACATGTATTGGACTACCTGCCATTTAGGGGAAGGGGTAGGGAGAAGGAGGGGAAAATTGGGAACAGAAGGTTTTGCAGAGGTCAATGTTGAAAAATTACCCATGCATATGTGTTGTAAATAAAAAGCTAAAATAAAAAAGAATATTTATCTAAAGATATCCAAAATGCATTTGATGATGTAGGACTATAGATGAAGGAATAGGACTAGATCTGTGCAGCTGGGAATCATTAGTATAAATATAATAATTGAATATGGGATCTGATTAAATCATCAAATGAGAAGTATAGAGAGAGACAAGAAGATGGCTCAGGATAGCATTTTAGAGGATACTCACAATTAGTCTGACTGATTTTTTTATTTTTTAAATTTTTATAAAAATTATTTAAAATTTTTTTTATTAATTTTTATAATTATAACATTTTCTTTGACAGTACATATTCATAGGTAATTTTTTTTCACAACATTATCCCTTATACTCCCTTCTGTTCTGAATTTTTCCCCTCCTTCCCTCCACCCCCTCCCCTAGATGGCAAGCATTCCCATACATATTAAAAATCTTATAGTATATCCTAGGTACAATATATATGTTCAGAACTGAATTTTGTTGTTGTTGTTGCAAAGGAAGGATTGTATTCAGAAGCTAAAAATAATCTGGGAAGAAAACCAAAACAAAACAAAACAAAACAATGCTCACAGTTTATACTCATTTCCCAATGTTCCTTTTCTGGATGTAGCTGATTCTGTCCATCATTGATCAATTGGAATTGGATTAGCTCTTATCTATGTCGAAGATATCCACTTCCATCAGAATACATCCTCATACAGTATCATTGTTGAAGTGTATAATGATCTCCTGGTTCTGCTCATTTCACTTAGCATCAGTTGATGTAAGTCTCTCCAAGCCTCTCTGTATTCCTCCTGTTGGTCATTTCTTACAGAACAATAATATTCCATAACATTCATATACCATAATTTACCCAACCATTCTCCAATTGATGGACATCCATTCATTTTTCCAGTTTCTAGCCACTATGAAAAGGGCTGCCACAAACATTTTGGCACATACAGGTCCCTTTCCCTTCTTTAGTATTTCCTTGGGATATAAGCCCAGGAGTAGCACCTGCTGGGTCAAAGGGTATGCATATTTTGATAACTTTTGGGGCACAATTCCAGATTGCTCTCCAGAATGGTTGGATTCTTTCACAACTCTACCATGCATCAGTGTCCCAGTTTTCCCACAGCCCCTCCAACATTCATCATTATTTGTTCCTGTCATCTTAGCCAATCTGACAGGTGTGTAATGATATCTCAGAGTTGTCTTAATTTGCATTTCTCTGATCAATAGTGATTTGGAACACTCTTTCATATGAGTGGAAATAGTTTCAATTTCATCATCTGAAAATTGTCTGTTCATATCCTTTGACCATTTATCAATTGGAGAATGGCTTGATTTCTTATAAATTAAAGTCAATTCTCTATATATTTTGGAGATGAAGCCTTTATCAGAACCTTTAACTGTAAAAATGTTTTCCCAATTTGTTACTTCCCTTCTAATCTTGTTTGCATTAGTTTTGTTTGTGCAGAAACTGTTTAATTTGGTGTAATCAAAATTTTCTATTTTGTGATCAATAATGGTCTCTAGTTCTCCCTTGGACACAAACTCCTTCCTCCTCCACAAGTCTGAGAGGTAAACCATCCCATGTTCCTCCAATTTATCTATGATTTCGTTCTTTATGCCTACATCATTTTGATCTAATCTTAGTATGTGGTGTTAAATGTGGGTCCATGCCTAGTTTCTGCCATACTATTTTCCAGTTTTCCCAGCAGTTTTTGTCAAATAATGAATTCTTATCCCAAAAGTTGGGATCTTTGGGTTTGTCAAACACTAGATTGCTATTTTTATTCACTATCTTGCCCTGTGAACCTAACCTATTCCACTGATCAACTAGTCTATTTCTTAGCCAATACCAAATGGTTTTGGTGACTGTTGCTTTATAATATAGTTCTAGATCAGGTACAGCTAGACCACCTTCACTTAATTTTTTTTTTCATTACTTCCCTTGAAATTCTCTACCTTTTGTTGTTCCACATGAATTCTGTTGTTATTTTTTCTAGGTCATTAAAATAGTTTCTTGGGAGTCTGATTGGTATAGCACTACATAAATAGATTAGTTTGGGGAGTATTGTCATCTTTATTATATTCACTCGGCCTATCCAAGAGCACTTAATGTCTTTCCAATTATTTAAATCTGACTTTATTTTTGTGGCAAGTGTTTCGTAATTTTGCTCATATAATTCCTGACTTTCCTTTGGTAGATATATTCCCAAATATTTTATACTATTGACCGTTATTCTGAATGGAATTTGTCTTTGTATCTCTTGCTGTTGCATTTTGTTGGTGATATATAAAAATGCTGAGGATTTATGTGGATTTATTTTGTATCCTGCAACTTTGCTAAAGTTCTGAATTATTTCTAATAGCTTTTTAGCAGAGTCTTTGGGGTTCTCTAAGTATACCATCATGTCATCTACAAAGAGTGATAGTTTGATTTCCTCATTTCCTACTCTAATTCCTTGAATCTCTTTCTCAGCTCTTATTACCAAGGCTAGCGTTTCTAGTACTATATTGAATAGTAATGGTGATTGTGGGCAACCTTGTTTCACTCCTGATCTTACAGGGAAAGGTTCTAGTTTATTGCCATTACATATGATATTTACTGACGGTTTTAAATATATGCTCGTTATTATTTTAAGGAATAGTCCATTTATTCCTATACTCTCAAGTGTTTTTAGTAGGAATGCATGTTGTATTTTATCAAATGCTTTTTCTGCATCTATTGAGATGATCATATGGTTTTTATTAATTTGCTTATTAATATTGTCAATTATAATTAGTCTGATTAAAATGGATAAAACACCAGTAAAGGAGACTGACTAAATGATGTCAGGTAGAAGAATCAGGTGATAAATATTATGTAAATCAAAAAAGGAGAAGATATACAGGAAGAGAAGGTGATTACAGTGCCAAGTGCTGCAGAGGACTAGGGAAAGGCCATTAGATTTGGCAAACTAAAGGACCATTAGTAACTTTAGAGAGACCAGTTTCTTATGAATGCTGTGATCAGAAGTCAAAAAACAGAAGAGTAAGAGGAGAACAGATGTACGTATCTAGTGTAGATGGCTTTCTAAAGGAAATTAATAACTTAGAAGGGGAGGAGAGATAAGAAGATAATACTATACTATGATCAACTGAGATTTTTTTTAATGGATAGAGAAAATATAAAAGTGGTTGCAGGTAGCAGGGAAAAACCAATAGAGAGGGAGAAGTGAGTTGATAATGGGGGCAATCCCTTGGAGAAGTCTAGAGTATGGTATAAGAGGAGTTAATCTTGGTAAAGAGATTAGAAAAAAAATAAGCTGGTTCTGGTATGAGTGATGAAGTAAGCAATATCTGAACAGGAAAGAATTCCCAAAGAATTCCCAAAGATGGAAAAATGCAAGAAGTTTAAGATAAAAGGAAATTTGCTGTTTATGGATCAGTCATTTCAGATTGTAGAGTGGAAGGGGCAAGAAGATCTGAGTGGAATAGTGTGGGTGGGAGTAAAGTAGAAGTGGATAGGAATAAAAGATTAGGCAGTTTGGGGCAACTAGAGTTTTAACATCACCAGTCAAAGACTCAAAATCCCTGGGAAGAAGGGATTGTGTGGAGATGAGAATATGTTAATCACTAAAGATTGGGTCCAGCCCAAATATCACTGATTGAAGAGAGATCCATTGAGAGGCACATGGTTATTCTGTTTAAGGATATCTCTGAAGGTCCAGTTTTGTGGAGGATGGTGATGACCTGTCTCTTGTGGTACCTGAAAGCCTTCAGAAGGAGCAGCAAGTGTGGGAAACAAGTTAGGATAATGCTATGCAGCAATTTCCTTGAGGAAGACCCTGGGAAGAAATATTAAGGCTGTAGTTTTCTCCATTGTTTCAGTATTAGAAAAGGCTGAGGAAACTATAGAAGTGGGAAGCAGGTAGTAGAGTTTTTCCTATGGGCAGAAAACCTTTTGCTTCAGCAAAGCACTGGAGAAGATCAGGGGGCAAAAAGAAGGGCAGTATCCTTTCTGTGCTTTTTCCTGGATTCTGTCCTGGGGTATCCTTGGGGAACATTACCATTAGCATTCCCTTTGAGAGAACCACATTATCAGATGACAAAATCAATCAGATGTGTAATGAGCTATCCCAGAAAGTAGTGAAGAATCATCTCTAGAGATCTATAAGTTGACCGTTGGTCAAGATGTTATAGAATGAATGGATCCTGGTTTAAGCATCAACATCAGATAGCCTCTTTGATCCATTTAAACCCCGATTCTGTGATGGATACCAATGACAGAATCTTGCCTTTAGTAGCTGCTTAGTAAATATTTCTTGCTTTTATGTGGGATTTCTGAATTGTTTTTGATGAAAGGCAGCATAGACTTATGTAACGAAATTTGGACTTTTAAGTTGAAGTGTGGTTTCAACTTCTGCTACAAATACTTGAGCTGTGTGAACTTGGGAAAAACACTTAATATTTTTAGCCTTGGTTTCCTCATTCACAAAATGGAGACAATAACACCTGATGTAGTTCCTACTTCAGAGAATTGATATGGGAATCAATGAAATCATATTTGTAAAGCTATTATCTTTTAATCTTTTCCTGTATGATGTCAATATAGATATATGCACATGAAAATACAGATTTCATTGTCTTGTCGTCAACTCTCCTTAACCCTATTTAGGATTTTCTTTTCTTTTCTATTTTTTTTTTCTTGAGGCAATTGGGGTTAAATGACTTACCCAGGGTCTAGGAAGTACTAAGTATCTGAGGCCAGACTTGAACTCAGGTTTTCCTGACTTCAGAGCTGGTGCTCTATCTATTGTGCCACCTAGCTGCCCCCATTTGGGTTTTTTTTTTAACAAGGATTTTGAAGTGGTTTGTCATTTCCTTCTCCTGCATATTTTACAGATGAGGAAACTGAGGCAAGTAGGATTAAGTATAAAAAAAAAAAGGTTAATAATAGTACCTACCTTCCAGGTCCTTGTGAGGACAAAATGAGATAATTTTAATAAAGTGTTTTGTAAACCTTGAAGCACTACACAAGTAATAGCTATTATTATTATTTTAGAATCCTGCAGGCTAACAGTGTAACTGTGAGTTTCTTAGTTTCTGCTTCTAAGTTCTCAATTTTATAAATATAACATCAATTTTATTGATAAAGCAATGTGTGTGGCATTTCCTTTTCTGTCCTGTTTTCCCATTGCAGTAGCTCTTTGTAAAACCATGACAGATGGATTTCAATATATTTTCCCTTACAGAAGTTATAATGAGAATGGGTAGAATTTTTAACTAAAGTTATCAACTGTTTCATGTGCTTTCTTATGGTTGCACGTATGTCTTGAACTTATGTCCTCTCTTTTACCCCAACGTTTTGATGGATCTTTGAGTTCCTTCCCAGAATACAGATCCCAGACCATCCATGTTAGCCATTCAGTAAGTGTGAATCTTATTCATCACCTCTGGTAAATTCTCCACACTGTGTCCACCTGACCCTTCTCTTACAATTTTTAAATAGCATTTTTACATTTTAAAAATGGTTACTTTAAGATTTGTGAAATATTTTATGTACATTATCTCAATTGATCCTCATAACATACCTGCAAGGTTGGTACTGTCGATATTATTATTCCATTTTACAGATAGAGAAACTGAGGTTAAGAGAGGTTAAATGGTTTGCTCAACATCATACAGCTACTACATTTCTGAAGCAGTATAATGCAGTACAGAGATAGCATAGCATAGTGGATAGAGTCCTGGGCTTGGAATTAGGAGGATGTGATTTCAGATCCTATTGCAGATACTGTGTGATTGGCAAGTGGCAATCTCTCAGAACCTCAGTTTCCTCATTTGTAAAAAGAGAGAGTCAGTGGCTTCTGATGACTGCACCACTTTTAAATTTGTGATCCTATGATTTTAACTCATATCTCCCGACTTGAGGCTATTTCTTTTATATTATGAGAGAAAATGAAAAAAAATCACAAGATTTTAAAGGCAGTTATGAAAGAGATACTGAATTTGGAGTCATATTTATAGGTTTTGAAGTTTATTTGTTATTTTTCCTAGAAAAATATGTTGTCCTCTTTGGGTGTCATTTGCCTCATTTTAAAAGTGGAGATTGGAGTAGATTTTCTCTGACGTGCCTTTCATGTTACAGTCCTATGATCATATTAGGAAGGAGACAAATGATTTCATATATATATATATATATATATATATATATATATATATATATATATATATGTGTGTGTGTGTGTGTGTGTGTGTGTGTGTGTGTGTGTGTGTGTTTCCAGCTGTGACACTTAGCTGTCCAACTTTGGAAGTGACCCATGTCGTTGTTGGACAGCTCTAGTTAGAGCCTTCTTGTTGTTTGTCCTCAGTTCTCAAAGGGAACCTATGATATCACAAGGGTGATGTCTTGGTTTGTGTGTGACTTGGCTTAAAGGTAGATAAGGCTCCTCAAAGTCACCAGTTTCAATCTCTCCTAGAGTCATCAAAATCCAATGAGAAAACAATGGTCAACTTGTGATGGTAAGAAATTATATTGATTTGTTATTGCTTTCTTATAACTTCTGCCCAAAATTGCTAGTTCTATAATCTGGAACTAGACAGAATAAGACTAATTCTTACTATGTATGGCAGTCCTATAATGACTCAAATTAGTCAACCAATGAGCATTTATTAAGTGATTGCTGTAAACCAGGGATTATTCCAGTCACATTAAATCTCTTCTTCCCCACAATAAACATTCACATTTTCTTCACCAAGTCCTCAAATGACCATGTTTTATGTGTTTTCACCATGCTTGTTGCCTTTTCCAGGAGTTTTGCCAGTCAATTTTTTTCATTCATTCACTATTCATTCTATGTTGTGATGCCCAGAGTAGTCCACAGTAATCTAGAAGTGCTCTAATCAGGACAAAATACTCAAGTTGGGCCTTGAAGGATGGAAACAGACTTCAAGAATGGCTTAAAAGACAGAGAAAAAAGAGGGACATAAGGAAATTAGTGGGAAGCATACAATTAGAGCAATTAAATTCCTTTTCCTTTCTGCCTCCATTTATAACATTTCCATTTTTATGATCCAGAAAATTAACTAACAACTCTCATTTTTCATCTAAATTAATTAAATAGCAAGAACTATTGATGATCATTATTGTATATATAAGCTATCTCCTGAGTATCAGTGACTGTCTTTAGAAATATGAGGTCTCACCATTTTTTGATCATAGGGAATATTAGAGCTGGAAGGTGATAAATCTCCTATACTCACTTATGTTTTATGAGGAATTTAAAGAACAGAATTGACCCCTTCAAGGCTATAGAGTTGTGAATGTCAAACTAGAAGGGACCTTAGAGTCTTCTGGTTTAAACTCCTCACTTAAGAGATGAAGACATTCTACATTAATTCTACATTAGTAAGTGCTTTATTTAAGCTGATTCAGGTAGTAAATATCAGAGACTGAATTTAACCCAAAGCCCTTTGGATTAAATCAATTGTACTCCATTCCCCAAACCTCTTCCTCCCCATCCAGTTGATCAAACATTTGCTTAGCAGCATGACCAGGATTAAAACACTCATGTTTCCACCCTCCTAATATAGTGCTTTTCCTCCTATAACATACTGCCTCCATTGCTTATACATCGTTGTAGCTGAAATTGTTCTGAGAGTCTTCTTGAATTACTTCTTTATTCTGCTGCCAAGAAGAGGGTAATGATGGTCCTGGAAATTTCTATTGCCTTCACTGTAATAGGTTATCTTATGATATTTCCCTAATGACAGAGAGGTGGCTGGAGGCAAACTCTTTGTAAGAATGGATTCTCCACTTTTTCTTTTACTTAAAAAAAACAAAAAGCAATAGGACCTCTTTAGAGGATAAGAAAGCTCCAATGAGAATGAAGAAAGATAAGGTGAGAGGAAACACAAGATCTGTGATGTAACTGATGACAGTGAAACATCTGTATATCTAAGTCATTCAACAGATACTGGTAAATAGGTAATTAAGTAATTATAGTTTACAAAAATTAGCAGGCAAGGATCTGAGGGACATATGCCATTCAGGTTCTGCCTAATCTTTGCCCTTAGGAATCTAACTTTAAAATAAGAATCTGAAAGATTATTGTGGCATATAGCAATATTTACTAAGAATATTTAGAAGTATAAAAAGGCCCATAAGAGAAAATCCTTACTTACTATAGGCATTAAGGAAGGTTTTATGAAAGAAAGAAAATTTCTTGTGTCTAATATAAGGTGCCATACTAGGAGCTAGAGGCATTGTGCTGGTACAGTAGAAAATTTTGGATTTTGAATCGGAAAATGTGGGTTCACATTATAACTCTGTCGTTACCGATACAGGAGAGACAGAGGAATCACATTTAACCTCAGATCTTCAATTTCTCATCTCTAAAAAGAGTTTTAGACTAGATCTTAACCTGGGGGCTATGAATTTGATTTTAAAGAATGTTTTAATAATTGCATTTCAATATAATTGTCTCCTTTATAATCCTATGCATTTCATTTTACACATTTAAAAACATTATTCTAAGAAGGGGTTCATAAGGTTTCATCAGACTTACTGCCAAAAAGGAGATCTGAAGCAGGAAAAAAAAAGAATACCTTGATTAGATGATTGAGAATCCTTTCTATCTTGCAATTCTTGCTGTGAAATTCCATGGAAGTAGTCCCTGCCTTATGGGGCTTATATTTGGTTAGGCAGGGATACATTTAATCTTTACAGACCTTTTTACGATTTTGCATCTTTTTGTTATCATCTCATTTGACCAGTATCCAAATTTCAGATACATAACAGAAGGATGATTATTCCAGATTTACAGAAGATAAAAATGAGATTCAGAGAAGTAGTTGACTTGTCAATTCAAGTAATAAGTAAATAATATAACTAGGTTTAGAATATGGGGCTTCTGAATCCCTCCTCTCCCCCAGACTGTTCTAGGACAGTGAAAGAATGAACTGATTCTTCCCCATCCATTCTTCATGCTCCCTGGACTTTTGCTTCATCATACTATTTTATAGATATGTCAATCATTCTTGGATGTATCACTAGATATTGAAGGTAACATGAATCAATTCTTCCTTTTATGTGAAAGAAATCTTCTACCTTGTTTGCACTGGATTTCAGAAGAAATAAACCTACTTGTATCACATGCAGGGGACAAACAAATCAATAACATTTATTGTTGGAGTTATATGGAAGTTGGGGAGGAGGTAGATTAGATAGATGCCTAAATAAATATCATATTTTTTCTTTTTTCTCCACTAGTATCTAGTCACTTTTATAGTCACTTACCTGAAGGAAAAAGCTCCTAAATTCTCATAGCTTTCAAAGTAGTTCTTAGGGTCAGAAAGTAGTGCTATGGGACAGAGAAAGATGGAAAAACTGGCATGAATATATGCACCCAGACACAGAGAACTGAGCTCCTCAAGGAATCAAAGAAAGAAGCTCCACTCCCTTGATACACTATGTTATATTTTGCCTGCCAGTGACTGAGAAGAGCACATTAAAAAAAAGAATTCTCACATACAGACTGATTCTATTACTATCTGATGACTTATTGACTCAGAAGTCCTTTTATTTCAAGGCATCCAGCCATATTTCAACGAACACAATCTTATGATTGGTTACCTTCTAACTTAAAAACTCTTATCAGAAAATAACAGCTGTCTGATTGTCTGGTCAATGTGAAATGTGCCATATTTTATAATTGAAGTAATATATACACATATATTATGTATTTGAAAAGTGTGCATGACTATACTATTTCCACTCTCATTTCACATTCCAATACAATGCCATGACTTGGAGAGTGGAAGCTTTTTGATTTCTTGCAGAATTTTAACTGTAACTATATTTCTTAAAAAAAAGCCCAAACATTTACTTTTTACTTTTTGCTATTATGATAAGGAAACTCAATGATTCAGCACAAGGCTTTGGCTTCTATATCTTTTCAAAAGCTATAGGGTATATTATATTGTTGTAATGTGCTAGCCTTGGCAGGGGAAAGAACATTGATATTTGGCATTCAGAAAATCTCACCTGGAATGAAATCTTGACTCTGTTATTTGCCATTGTAGGACTTTGGGTAAGCTATTTAACATCTCTGAAACTCAGTTTCTTTGTCTGCAACCTAGGGATAATAATAGCTCTGCTGATCATGTCTGAGGACATGAATAAGATGTCTCTGTTATTCTGAGGATCAAAGGGGATAATACTGGGAAAGCTCTGTTCTGATGGCTTATAATGCTACAAAGATGGCTCCAGGTTCTTGAAGGTTATGTCAGGAAAGTGAAAGTTCTAGCAAGCTCAGCCCAACTAGAAGGACTTCAAGTATGAAACTAGAAAGAGATTTGAATCTACCTAAGTACAGAAACATTCAGTACTAATAGGTTGATCACTAGATGATTAATTCAGTGCAACCCAGAAAAGATGCCCCTCAGCCTATAAAACCTATATGTGCTTCAAAAGTTGATAACATGGGATCATATTTTGAATTTTAAATCTTTTAAATCATTGTGATTATCAGGTAATCTTTCTCCTGATTTTCCTTATTTTGCTCTTTATCAGTTCATATTGATCCTTTGAATTTCCTAAGCATTCTGTATATATATAGATATATACATATATATATATAATATGTGTATATTATATATATATGTATGTGTGTATAATTTACCTGTTATTTCTTAATGGCTTAATCATATTATAGTACATTCATATGGCAAATCTGTTTAACCATTTTCCTATTTATGGGTACCCACTTTCAGTACTTTGTTATTACCAAAAATTTTTGCATATGTGGGAACTTGTTTTTTTCTGTTTTTACCTCTTTGATACATATATTTAAAGTAGTATCATTAAATCAAAGGGTAAGCATAATTTAAAAAAATGTAATTCCAATTGGTTTTCTAGAATACTTGTACTTTTCCTACCTCTGTCAATAGAATGATGCCTTATTATGCCTGTTTTTTCACAGCCCCTACAACACAACCATTTTCATACATTTTTGTTATACTTGCCACTTTGACTGATATGAGCTAAGACTACTAGAATTGTTTTAATCTGCATTTCTCTTACTGTTAGTGATTTGGAGTATTCTTTCATGTGGCTATTTATATATTCCATTTGTTCTTTTGAAAAGTATTTATTTTATATTTTTGATAACTTTGGAAAAATAGTTCTGCTCAGTATACCTTTGAATCAGTTCCCAAAATATCTTGCATATTAGACCTTTATCAGATGTATTTCCTTTAATACCTTTGCCCAATCTCAAGAAATTTATAATTCTAGCTGGATTAATTTTGTTCATGCAAAACTTTTAAAATTTTATATAATCAAAATAATACATTTTTCTTTCTCTTATTACCTCTATTTCTTTAGTTAGGAATTCTACCCCAAATCATATTTGTTTATAAAGTCCCTCATTCTGTTCTCTTCTCCTTTCCTTCCCCTCCTCTTTCTAATGAAGTGATTTTTTTTTATATTTAGGTAATGTATTCATTTCAAACTTACTGTTATTTATGATACAAGATGGTGTTCTAAGCCTAGTTTCTGCCAAATTACTTTTCAGTTTTCTCAGAAGTGGTTTTTTTTTTTTTTTCCCCAGTATGGAGTTCTCACTACAGAATTTATTCTCTTTGGGTTTTTCAAATACTAAAGTATTGTGTTAGATTGTGTTAGGATCTTACTTAGCTAAAATGAGAAATTGATAAAGTTCTCCTTTTTTTAAACCAGTATCAAATAGTTTTACTATCGTTTGAGATTTGATAATGCTAGGTCTCTCTCGTTTCGTGCTTTTAAAAAAATTCCTTGATATTTTTGGACTTTTTTCCTCCTTTATGTGAAGGTTGCTAATATTTTATTTGTTTCTCTAGAATTAACCTCATGACAATTGGATTATGGCATTAGATCTTTAAATTAATTTAGGCAGTATCATAATTTTTTAATTATACTGACTTGTATTAACCATAAGCAATGAATTTTTATTTTCCTTTTGTCAGGAGTATTTTTTATTGTTGTATTATATTAATCTGAAGTGTATCTTCATAGCTTGAATCCCAGTTATCTAATTTGTTTTGCAGCTATTTTGATTAGGATATATTTTATTTCCTCTGGCCAGATTTTGTTAATGCCCTACATAAAAGTTGATGATTCTTGTGACTCTGTGGTTTTACCTCTGCCAATGCTTATCTTCTCATTATTTTTCCTGTCTTATTACTATGGCTGCTATTACTACTTTAGAACTTAATGAAAGTGACAGTGGACATACTTTATTAATAAATATTAATTATTAAATACTCATTAAAATAATGTTTTTAGCTTTAGATACTGTTGATTATATTAGAAAAGATTCATTTAGTTCTGTGATTAAAAAAAATTAAATGATGTCTTTATTTTTCAAAGTTTTTTCTTCTTTAATAATGTTTCATGCTGTTTTTTATTAGTGACATGATTGATCATTAATATCTGTAGTTTCCATCCTTGTATTATTAGTACATATCCAATAGAATTATAGTGAGTTTAGTTAAAATGATTTACTGCAGGGGTTTTTTAAACACCTTCTACCTCCAATATTAAGCCTTTTATAAAAGTTACAGTATATTGAATATCTAATTTAAGTTATACACACTTGCTTCCCCTCTATCCTTATCCCACCATTTCAACAAGAAACAGAGTAGTGAAAAAGGTCATGAATTTGGCATCAAAGGAACTGGGTTCAGCTGTGAGCTTGTTCTTTTATGATTACCATGACCTTGGGAAATACCAGTTCCTGTCTCTAATTCTTGGATTTCTTTCTCCATAAAATGAGGGGGTTGAAATAGATGATCTCTAAAGTCCCTTCCAGTGTTAAATTTTCTGATATCTTCTACAAATTAGCTGTTATATCTGTGCACAATAAACGTATATTGATACTTGAAACAAATAGAATTCTGCTGATTCCTTGTTGCTAGAGTACCGAACCTCTCCTAAGAAATATTCCCCTTAATGGATGAATATAGTTTAGTATCTGACAGTTAAGTAGAAGTTTACACAAAGTATCTGATCTGATATTTATGAAAATCTTGTGATATTTGTAATAAAGGTAGACTTTATTATCTACATTTTATAGATGAGGAAACTGAAGTTAAGAGGTTATTTTGCATTCAGGGAGGCAACTGAGTATCATGGTAGATAGAATGTTGATGCTAGACGTGGAGTCAGGAAGACCTGAATTCAAATCCCATATCATATAGTACCTAGCTATAAGATGTATAAGAGGTCAATTGACCTCTGCTTGCCTCAGTTTCTTCATATGTTAAAATGAGATAATAGCACCTATTTATCTTCTCACTGGCCTCTTGACAGATAGCACACAGTTGTTCCTCTTCATGTTAAACAGCCAGTCTGTTCAATGCTCATTAGATCTGAGTCTTGGTGCATTTTCACTGGCTGTATATCCTCTATGTCTGGAATTCTCTCTGTCTCTGTCTGTCTCTCTGACTGTCTCTCTCTCTCTCTGTTTCTCCCTCCCTCTCTGCCTGTCTCTGTCTGTCTGTCTCTCTCTTTCCCCATCCCTTATTTCCTTCTCCTGGCTCCCCCCTAACCCTCCTGGCCCCAGCCAGCTTTCTTCAAGCTCCAGCTAAAAATCTCACCAGCAAGTAGCCTTTTCTGATCCCCATTAATGCTTATTCATTTTCTCTGTTCATTATCTCCAATTTATTCTATGCTTATCTTGTTTGTACATAGTTGCTTGTTTTTGTCTCTCTCCGTTAGATAGTGAGTGCATTCAGAACAGGGACTTTCTTTGTTTTTCATCATTAGCATAGTGCCTGGAACATAGTAGGCAACAAATAATAAATGCTGGGTGTTGAACCTGACTTTCTTGAATAAGGTATAAAGAATACAGTTGGCTCAAGGATAAACTATTTCTTATTGCTTTATGTGTCCAAAAAAAGAGGGGGGTTCCATCTGCCTATATTTGAAATCTACATTCAAGTTTGCATCTGGTTAAACCCCACTCAGATGGAGTTACACAAATGTATGTGTTAAAGATATTTTATATTAGTGTTGTGGGCGTGTATTTTTTTTTTTTTTTTACATTGACTACCATGGCAGCCAGCATATTCAACCTGCAACTGAGAGAATTTGTGTCAAAATAAAGATAAGTTGAAGGTTTATTAGTGAAGGTTGATAGGTAAGGAAAATGACCACTTCCATGGGGAGAAATTTTTTAGCCAGTCAGTCAAGTATAAGAGTTTTTCAGAAATGGTTTAGAGCTGTACTGGACACCAAAAGCAAACCTTTCTAGCTAACCTGGTGCATCACATGTGTAAATATTTGGTGTTATTCAATATAAGTATTTATTAAAAAACACAAGACGTTATTTGAAAGGATTTCTGGGCTTATTGTGCTTAATGTCAGTAAATGTTAGCATGTATAGCTTTACCTTTCAGAGAAAAGCACTGGAGTGGGCATTTAGCTAGATCTGTACACCTACACGCTGCAGATGGTTTCGTTTTATAAGAGATGAAACTGCATTTGGTGGAACTGATTAAATATAAAAACACCACCATCTGCCATTTATTCTAATATAAAATGGTTTGGGCAGATGCTGACATCTTTCGAGATGATTGATTCATCTATGACAAGAGAAGATTCTCAGAGGGTTCCAGCTGCCCACTGCTCAGACAATACCCGTTTACAAGACTGAACGCCAATCACAGTGGTTTGATTTGGATGTAGCAGGTGAACGGAGGGCACTTTAATAACTAGCAGCCTGGAATTTCTAAGTAGGATGACTGCCTTCTCACCCCACCCCCCGTGGCCCCCACTTCTGGCCCATATTTAACTGTGAGAATGTTTTACACACACAATGTACTGTATTAAGCTCCTGCTATCCCAGGACTAGGATAATTGGAAGCATGTCAATTTGAGATACCAGGAATTCAGAGAGCTGTGATGACAATTTTCAAATATTCAACAAGCCTACTACTTGTGGGTCGAAAGTAATTTTTTCTAGCTGTACTATCATACACAAATATAGACATCTATAAGTTCATATATATGTTTACTAATAACAATACATTTTAAAGAATAATGTATGTGTCAGGCTTTGAAGTAATTTTAAAATATTTACAGTTATAGCAGCTAGCTTTATAGGAAGGTAATATTCATTAAACCTTTTATATAACAACAGCAGTTATATAGTGCTTTAAGGTTCATAAAACACTTTACACAAATATTATCTCATTTGATTTCTCATAACAACACTATGAGGTAAATGCTATTATTTATATTTCTTTTGGAGGAAACTGAGGCAAATCAAGGGCCCAGAATCATACAAGAAGATAAAAATTTTAAGAATGCATTCTAAAACATTAGTAGTTTACATTAATTGTTATACTTATAATGTTTCAGGATAAATAAACCACTGTATATGTTATATCATTCAATCTTCACCTATAAGGTAATATCTATTTTATAATTGATGAAACTGAATATTCAGTGAAAGTTAAATGACCTGCACAGACTCACTATATATATGTGAGAACTTAATTTGAACCTGGTTCTCCCTGACTTGAGATCAGCTTTCTATCCATTATTCAACGTTACTTCTTGGTTCATTTATGTGCAGCATAAAGTTATACAGGGCAAAATGTTCTTCATAGTATCATTTTCTAATTTTTTCTTTCTTATACCCAGATTTCAAACTAGACTATTTGCTACTTCACGAAATTTCTCCCTGTTTTTTTTTTCCACCTCTATGTTGTTGCTAATGCCATTCTTTTTCCCTGAAATGTTTTTATTCCTTTCTTTTTGATGTAATTTTCGTACATCCTTCAAGGCTTAGATCAAATGCCACTTCCTTCATAAACAAACAAACACCTCCTCTCCCCTTCCAGTTGCCATAGTTGGAATCATTTTATACTTTATTTTCAGATTGTGTCTAGAATTTTAACAAGGAATGCTTAATCTATGAAAATTAGAATTTTGTTTTTCTCATCTTTGAATCATTCACAGGATGTGATACACTTTTTCACCCATAGTAGTTTATCAGCAAATATTTACAGAATGAAAAATGGGTTGATTTGATATAAAAGGGATGTTAAATTGATATCATTATAATAATTCCTCATGGAATGTGATCAGTTTTACTTATGTCTCTGCTTAATTATTCCCTATCATTTATGAATCTGTATTTTGCTTCTTTATTTTCTTTGTTCTTATTCTTCCATTATGTTTCACCTCATGCCCAGACCTCCCTCTTAATGGAGTCTTTCTTGGTTATTGTGTATCACAAAACTCTTTTGCTTTTTACAGAGACTACCTGGCAAATAATTCTTGGAATTCCCACTCAGGATGGCTGGTCAAAGAAAGGGGAAGAACTTTGTAAGGTGAAAATGCCTCTAATAAAAGGTCTCAATCTGACAGGTTCACCAGAAATATCCCCTTTTCCATCAAGGATGCTCATGACTTGCTGGTCATGTCAGGCTATCCCACATTCTATAACGGCTTACAAATGTAACCCAAATCCTAAAGACCATTGGTATAATCTCCTTCTTATTGGTGGAATTCAATGTCCAATGCTTATGTGAGGGATAAGGAAGAATTGGTAAGAATGGAAAGGAGGAGATCTTCTCTTTGTGCTTGGGAGTCTCTGCGTTTTCAAGCTTTTTAGATTTTGTAATTTCATCAGAATTCAAATACTTCTGACTTTTAGCTTTGAGAAGGAAAAAGAAGATACCAACCCCATTCCAACTTGTTGAGGGTAAATAAGACCCTGGAAAAAAAAAAGCTGACATGGAACATTTGTCAATTCCCATCAACTCCCCATCAGCTTACTACACTAAAGACTTTAGAAAACTTCTCCTTGTGTAGGATCCAGGTGTTTCTTTCTTGGTTGAACTTCCACACTCGTGGAAGAGCTCCTTCACTATGTATTTTCTAGTATATATTTTCCTACATAAACTTTCTCTGACTTCTATTTTGCTATGAAGTTCTTTGCTACCTTCTATGTGTGTTCATTTCAGTTTCTTTGCTGATTACTATGTGTGTTCATTGTGAATCACATATTTGGTGAGAAGTGGGGTAAAGTTTTGGATATAATGTCTGGGATCTCCTTTCCACAATTAATGAACAGCAAAAAGATAAGAAATTAGCTTGAATCTGAAAATCATATTCCCTGGTCTAAGATCATTGAAGGGAGTAGGTAAATGGATATACCCTCTATCTCAGCAGAGCAGAGTGGTTAAGCTTCCAATTCTAATATCTTGCCTCCCCTTCTGGAAAGAAATAAAGAAATAAAATCTCCACTGGAGGGAGTTAGAAGAAGACATTAGAGAGGACTATTCTACCTCCTCTCAAGCGACATTACCATCCCATGTTACATATGTGGGAACAACCCTTCTTACATTAGAGTAGTATAGATAAGGGGAATATTGTGGATTTAATTTACCTAAATTTTAGGAAAGCATTTGACAAGATGGTGAAATGTAGGCCAGGCTGAAAATATTCAAGTTGACTTAAACCTGGTCAAATGGTTGAGGCTCAAAAGTATCCAGTAATGATTTTATGCCAATTTGAAAAAAAGGTATCTAGTAGAGTATCCCAAGAATCTATGTGACCTCAAGTTATTTTAATTTTTTAATCATTTAGAGATAAAGGCATACATGTCATGCTTATTAAACTTGGAGGTATAATAAATTTATGAGTGATATCCAACCTGTTAAATTAATGAGCCAGCATCCAAAAAGGTCTTGGTAAGCTAGAACACTAGGCCAAATTTAAAGCAAATAAGAAAAACAAGAAAATTTAAAAAGTCAACTTCACAATTACAAGAGGAGCAGACATCTCCAAATAAGAACTCATCTGAAAATTATCTGAAGACTTTAATGGACTAAAATGCAGTGTTTGTCCACATGAGATGTTAGCCCCTCCATACTATTTCTCCCCAAAATCAAAGCCAAAAACACCAACATTAATAGGATTGAAAGCTGCATAGGGAATCATTGAGTCTAGGCCAAATGAGATGATATTTTGTTAACCATCTAATAATATCTCTGTCTCTCCAAATTTTCATTTCTATATGATATAGTTTTTATAAAGAGCCACTCCCTGAGTGGACCTGAGAAAGGTAACAGAAAGGTCAAACATGACCACCACTGAGTACTTATTGAGAAGATACTGTAGTTCTTTATCAAGTTCCCCTTTTTTGTATTTTAATAGCTCTTCTCACTGACTCCTGGACTTTCTAGCTTCTGTGTACAGCTGCAAAAAATACCAAAGCAGGAGCCCAGGTATGGAAAGAACTTTTGTACAAAATGAACAAAAGATAATTTCTTGATCCCAGCACTGTTCCATCACTGTATATCATGGAATACTACAATCTCAGATCAATCAGAATTACCAGCAACAGACACAAAGAAAAAGTAGAGGTATAAGGTACAAAATGGAATTTTTAATATCACTTTAAAGTTTAAAAGCATTTTAAAATGTATGTGGAGGTCGCCCAAATGTTAAGTTTTTGTAGTTCAAAACTATACTGGGACTGCACTATAATTATTAGTGATCACTTAAATGCACAAAGCAGGGCATTAAACAATGGATGGTTGGAAAGAGATGTGGGTAGGTGGGCTAGTCAGGTAGTAAGAATGAAGGAAAACCAGTGGATAATCCCAATGCTACACTGGCATCTATGAAATGACCTAGAGATGAAGACCTGTGTCATACTGGGTACCTAGCTGTTCTATGGATAATATGGGGAAGAATGTGAATAAGAATCATGTAGATTAGTAAGTAACAAAAAGTTGCAATCTTTGTTGGAGGCTGTTCCCAAGTTGATAAAGGTTATGGAGCCTCTGAAGTACTGCGATTTAAGAATTACTTCTAATTCCAAGGTTGTATCCATTCATAATGGTAATGAAAACAGACTTCCTAGTGGTCTTGGACAATACATGTCTCTCTTTCTACCTAACCTTCCCCCCCCCCCCCACCTCCAACTTGTGTAGAGAAAGATGATTTTGCTAACCCATTATAAATTGAGTAACCCTTTTGAGCTGTTTTTCTCTTTAAAGTGTTTTGTTTATATGGGATAATCTACTCCCTACTTATTTTTCATTACAATCAATAGCAGGAATTTTTTTTAGCAACTGGTACACATTAGGGATATGAATGTAGCCACTGAACCTAACTTTTTTTTTTTTTTTTTTTTAAAGAAATCCTTTGCTACAAACCTCCTCCAATGTGTCTTCTTGGTTTGGAGATAATCATGGATTCTCAAGGTCTATTACAGTTGAATAAAATTCTGAAAGGTTTCAACAAGTTGGAAAAGCATCCCTCAACCCTTTGATGCTCACTGATGTTCTACATATCTGTTGTCTGAGTACCAACCTAAGAGAAACTAGAGTGACTCATTGCCCAATAGGCTACAGAATGATGAATTGTTCAATTGTAACAACTTCCAAAAACCAACTATTAAGTCATATATGGGCTGTGAACCATAGCAGTTAAGGAATACTCACACTAAAGAAATCACAGGTCCTTGAGGTATTGAAGAAGTGAAAATAATTGACCATATGGTAGTCACACTTATGGGTCTAATATCATTAACACCATCCTAGTGTATTTGTCAGCAAATGGAAATGTCTAGGGTCCACTCAGAGCCCTAGCCACATATGAATAGTAGAGTGTTAGCTAGTTTTACTTCTAGGATACATACTCATGACAACAAATTGCTAAATTTTATACTAGTAAGGTCTCTAGTCTTTAAATTAGCATTTTCTACTTTTAACAGGAAATACCTATTTGCCCTCTGGTTCCTGGCCCCATTTTTTTCTATATAGAAATATAATAAACTGTGCTCTGAAGCCAATTCAATTGAAATTGAAATTAACACAAAACATGCTTTCTGATTGTTTTCTTTTCTCTGACACAGTTAGATACCTGTAATCCTATTTGAAAAATGCATTCATTTTAAGGCAAGCTATCTTATTTTCTAAAACAATGCACGTGGCGTGAAATCACTGAGCAGCCAGAAGAGTTAGACTTTTAAGTTGCAGGTGGAATCCAAATGCAGAATGAATATCTAAAACGCAGCCGTATTCCCAGTGCTTGCATGTCATTTCCAAGCTGCTCTCCTGTCTCTTATTTCTTCTGTTGCTATTGCCCCTTCTATTGGCTCACTAACGACTCTCTGCCTAATTTGCGCAATTTTCCCTGTGATATTAGTTTTCATTTTTTTTTCCCTGTGAGCAGATTTCTCCTGCCATATGCTCATTTAATCCTAATTGTGGTGTGTGAACATCTTGTGTGCTTAGTAGCAACGTCCCTTGAGATTCAGCAAAGCTAAGGGCTGTGTGACCCTTGAAGCCATGTCAGAGTGAGAATTTCGGCACACCAGGCCTCCTGGCTGGACCATTTTCTTTTCTGCTACGAAATCAGACAGTGGCCAATGTTTCTTTTTCCTTCTCTTAACAAGAGCACCATATTGTTTGGCTGCTTCCAGATTACATCATGCTTTCACACCTGTTAGGAAAAAAATCGCTATGTAATGTGTTTTTTAAAAGTTTCATTTCCCTGAGTGCAAGTTCCTGAAGTTTAAAATTGGCAAGTGAAAACTGATTGAAGTGATACCCAATGTCAGGCATGTTAATTTTTTTTAATTCCATGTAATAGGGAGTGGTAGCTTTGCGGACCTGGCTAGCTGACAAGTTGTTGACAATTCCCAACAGTAGGTCTTTATGGGAGCATCCTAAGTATGCATGCTTTAAAATGTGGAACTTGTCAGTTGAAAGTTTGGTTTCCATCTGCTAGACATTATTCTGCATTGCATCAGTACTCAAAGAAGAAAAACAAGAAGGGGGTAGCCTAAGTAACAAATGATGAAGAAAGTGACTACAAATAAGTATCACAAAGTTGATAGAAGAAATAATTAAAATTAATGAAAAATGTGGAGAATCTTTTATGTTATCTCTATTTTGAACACTTTTTCATCTTTGTCCAGCGAATATAGATGGAATATTACACAATTTAAATTGTAGATTTGATCAGGATAGAGCAGTGAGGAACTATCACCTCCCTAGTCCTTAGAAGATTTGCCTCTTTTGATGTAATTCAAGATTGCATTAGCTCCTCTTGTTATTGCATCATACTGTGAAGTCGGTTTGTGAGTTCAGTTTGTAGTTCACTAAAACACACATTAAACAAATAAGCTTTTTATTGATGTCTTCTTTTTGGCCATCATCATAACTCTCTCTCCTCCCCCCAGAGAGCTTCCCAATATAATGATTTATGTTTTTTAAAGACAAAAAAAAGGAAAAAAAAGAATATGAAAAAAATCCAGCCTAACTGATGAAGATATTGAAAAAAGACTGGAAATGTGCAAATACCTATCGATGTGTTTCTTCCACAAAGAAGTTTGGGGTGGGGTGCTGTTCTCTAAAATCTTTTCATTTGTGTAATGCTTGATCTTTGTAATTTTGTTACATTCATTGTTGTTTACTTAATTCTCATCAAATCATGGAAATCTTACTATATTTCTTTGTATTTATCATATGCATCATTCCTTATGGAATAGTAATATTGCATTATATTAATGATCACATTTTAAAAAAGTTATTCTTTAATCAATGGGTATCTACTTTATTTTCAATTTTTTGCTGTTAAAAAATGTTGACCTAAATATTTTGGTGCCTATGGGGACATTCTTGTTATTGGATACTGTAAAGTATAAGACTTTGGGAATCCCAATAGAGACTCTAATTCAAAAGCTATGAACATTTTAGTTACTTTAATTCCAGGTTGCTTTCTAAAATGACAATAAGATTTCACTATTACACTAACAATGTATTAATTTTCATGTCATACTGGAACCCCTCCAATATATTATATTGTCATTTTTAATCATCTTTGACAATTTTTAGTATATGAAATGAAATGTCAGGGATATATTTAGTTTATTAGTTATGTGGAACAGTTTCTTATGTGGTTGTGAATACTTTGTAAATCTTTGAGAACATTTATACTCTTTGACTATCTATTAGAAAACAATCATTATTCTTATGTCTATTTATTGTTTATACACACACACACATATATATATATATATATATATATATATATATATATATTTATTAGAAAAATTTGACATAAAGATATTTTCTCCCATTGTCCTTTGATCCTAGGTATTTTTTCTGTGTAGAACTTTTTCATCTTCGAATATTTAGTTAACTATTTGATATTTTCCTTTCTATCTTGTTAAAAATATATTTTCTCCCTATATTTGTGAGAGGAATATGATGTGCTTTTCTTCTAATTTTTTATTAGTGTGATCTTAACATACCCATTTCAAATGTATTATAGAATATGTTATAAGATGTTGGTTTAAGCCTTATGTCTGCCAGACTCCTTCCCAGTATTCCCAGAAGTTAAAAAATATCAAGTTTTTCCTGGTAATTTATATTTTACACTCTTCAAACATTGGGTTATTGAGTCCCATTGTTTTTGATAATCTCGTATCTAGTGTGTTCTATTGTTCCAAATCTCCATGTTCTAACCAATAGTAGCTAGTTTTGATGGCTGCTGCTTTTAAACATAGTTTGAAGTATATTAGTATAATGAAGTTTAATGTAGTCTGAAGTCTAACTTCTCCTTTGCTTTATTTTCATCATTTCCATTGATATTCTAAATGTTTTGCATTTTGATGAATTTTGTTGTTATTTTATAAAGTTTTATAAAGTGTACTGTCCTTGACAATTTAATGGGTATGTCATTAAAATATAAATGAAATTTAGTAGCAATATAATTTTTATTATATTGGCACAGCTTAATCATGAGCGCTGAATATTCTTATAGCTATTTAAACTATTTATTTCTTTAAGGAACACTTTGTAATATACTCTATACATTTTTAAAAAATGCTTTGGTAGATTAATTCCCAGATGCTTTATGCACTTTTTTGGTTATTTGGAACTGATTTCCCTTTCTGCTATTGTTTCTAATATATTTTAGTTATTATATAGAAATGCTATTGATTTTTAAAGGATTATGTTGTAGCTTGAAACTTTATGGAAGCTATAATCTCAATGTGTCTTTGGTAATTGCTAGGTCTGTCCAAGTACATCGTCATATTACCAGCAAATAGGGATAGTTTATCTCCTTTTTGCTTATTTTTATACTTTTAATTTATTTCTTTTAGCATTCCAGAACTATATAAAACAATAATAGTGGGTATTCTTGCTTCATTCCATTATTTATTGGGAAAAAATTCTGCTCTTTTCCCATTATATATTCTTGGTTTTGGATTTAGATGCTTTTACGATATTAAAAAAAGAAGCCCTCAATGTTTATATTCAGTAGGGCTTTTAGCTTAGATGAGTGTTATACTTCATTAATGGCTTTGTCTTCATATGTGATGATGTAATTTTGAATGTTTTGGTTTTTAATATAATTTCCCTTGAGGATTGAGGATTACTTTAGTTGCCTTTTAGAAATTTTATTATGCTGTTTCAACATTATCATTTTTTTCATGTAATTATTTCTATAATTTGTTCTTTGACCTATTCATTAGTTAATATTTCATTTGGGTTAGGATCTTTTGTATATGGCTTCTGAATTAATATGTATTTTTACTATGTTTTGGTCTATAAAGAATATACTTACTATTTTTCCCTTTGTACATTTGTTTGCAATATCTCTGTGTCTTAATACATGATCAATTTTTGTGAAAATATCTCTGTGTACTTTTCAGTATCATTTAAAAGATTCTACAAGTCTTTTAATTCTATTTTTTCAGCAATTTATTCAGTTCATATTTCCCCTTTAATTTTTCTGTTATACTTATATAAAACTGAAAGACATATTGAAGTATCTGTCATTATTTTATTATTATCTATATCTTCTTGTTGTTTAATTAATATTGCTTTTATGAAAAAATTTGGACTATACCACTTTATTATTAATATTGATATAACACATTTTTCTTGTTTATCCCTTTTATCTTTTGAATGTTTGTTTTTGCTTTGAATGTTTCTCTTCAGATGGCATGATTGAACCTCTCAATTTTTTGAATTTACTTTATGAATAGCAATTTTTTCTGTCTCTTCAGTTTTATTTTGTGGGTATGTTTTTGGTTTTTAAATGTCTTTCTTGTTAGCAATTGATTGTAGGATTTTGTTTTCTCCTCTAGCCAGTTATTCTTTTTAATTTTTAACGATTGCTTAACCAATTCATTGCCTTGTAGAACTTGTTCTATGGATTACTGTTTTTTTTATTATACCTAGCTCCCAAAATAATGATGATTCCTATAAATGACATAGAGAGTACTACCCCATGATAGGAATCTCATGACCCTGATTATGCAGTCCACTACTGTTCTATACCCTCCCCATCTTTATCATCTTTTCCTACTTAACTCAAAATCTCCTCCCTGAATCTATACCCTTCCAGTTCCCCATGTGTTATTTGTTCCAAGAAATTTCAAAGTCCAATATAAAATAAATGTTTTTTTCATTCACCACATCTCTAATCCCCCAGGCACCATCTCTGAAAAGTTCCCCATCTCCCTTCACAGAGCATCTTTATTCTCCTATTAGAGCATTCATTGGTTGAACTCCTTTTATCATTAAACCAAGATCTTCTTCTTACTTCTTTGGGGGTCATGTTTCTTTTTGTTATTAATGTTTAACTTATTGACTTATCTGCATATGTTTAAGATCTTTGGGATTTTTTCTTTCTGAAATTTTTGATCATTCCACTCTTTCCCTACTCATTTTCTTCTATTGCTTATTTTCGGACTCCCTACTCTCTGATGGTATTTCCCCTGGGAGTTAGATCTCAAAGCTTTTCGGCCCACTCCCATGTGGGACAACTCATGGTTTGTGAGATTAGGTGAATTTAGGGAAACAGAACTAGTCTCAGCTGGATGCTGGTTTCTTTACCTCAGCCTTAGTAGAGCTCCAGACACTTTCTGCTTACTCCTCCTTTTCCTTCATGTTCTATCTCATTCTCTCTGTTCCTTGGTTCTCGGAATCTGCAGTTCAGAATGCTATTATCTTATTTGGGGTTGGAGGGTTGTCATTTTTGTTTGCAGTTTAGATTTTGAAGGTTCTGGTAGAGTTTGGGGTTGGGTTGTAAGATTAAAATGTCTTTTAGGTCCAGTAATGTATTCTGCCCTATTCTCTTTGTTCTTTCTCTCGCTGGCAGAGGTATTTTGCACAGGAGAGTGCAATACTGTCCAATGAGACCTTCCCAAAAGCCCACAGCCTACAGCTTCTCTCTCCAAGGCATTGAAAATAAACAAGGAGGATAAGGGTGGGAGCTTCAATTTTGTTGATTAGTGCAGGGCTTCTTAAACTTTTTCGGCTCACAGATCCCTTTTTTCCTGAGATATTTTTAATGTAACCCTGAGTATATCTATTTTATATAGATATACAAAATAAATAAATATAAATATACAAAATAAATATTTAAATAGATATACAAATCAAATATTTACTGATCATAAATCATAATTTCACAATTACTATGTTATGTTACCCCATATGGGGTCACAATCTACAGTTTAAGAAGCTTTGGACTGGTTTTGCTGCTTGTAATGTAGTGAGTGGGGGGGGGAAGTGCTGAGTGAGCTTGAGGAAGCTATCAATTAATAGTTTAAAAATATTCCTTATATTCTCAACTGAAGATATAGTTAAAGTTGCTTTACATGTAGTGCATAATTTTGTTTTAAAAAGTTTAAACAGGTCTTTTGGAATGATTGTGAGGATTAAAGAAAATGCCTAGTCCTCCTTCTTATTGGCTACCTCACAAATCTTTTTTCACATGAACTTATGTCTTATCATGATTCCCTTATGTAGTTCTATGAAGTTGACTTTTTGACTCCTCCTGTAATACTTTACATTTATCCCTATTGGATTTCCTTTAATTAGATTCAGATTAACACTGTAAAGGCTCCTTCACGCATTGTGTTAGCTTTCTGTCTCAGCTTTGTGCTATTTATGAATTTAATGAGCATGTCATCACTACCTTTAACCAGGTAATAAATAAAATATTAATTAAATAGCACAGACTTCTGGGAACAATGGCCTGGAGACAAAGGTATTGTGGTACAGTAGAAAAAATATTGTATTTGGAGAAGGGGATTTAGATTCATATGCTGGCTATGACTCACTACTTATATGATCTTGGACAAATGGTATCTATAAAATTAGGTAGTTGTTGGATCAGATGATGTTTAAGTTCATGTCTTGCCCTAAATCTATGATCACATGATTTTCTGCTAAGTTTACATGGAACTATTAATGATTACTCTTGGAGACTAGTCAATCAAATGATTTAAATCTGTCTAATGGTATTACTATCTACTTAAGTCCTAAATTTATCTCATATGAATATTATGAATTACTTTATCAAATGCTTTGCTAAAATCTAGGCAAACCAGGTCTACAGAATTTCCCTGAACTACTTATTACCCAATTTAAATAATTTAATATACCCATTAATTTCCATTATAATTTCCAAATTAGTAACTGGGTCATTTCTTCCTGGTAATCCTTATGCAATTAAGGCTCTTCTTGAGCACTAGTCTGATGACTATATCAAATGTATCTTCACTTTGATACATTGATGGATGGATGACTGAATGGAAAACATTAATTAAATACTCTCTGTATGCAAATTACTGTACTAAATGCTGGAGATATAAATAGAAAAACAAAGAAATAACCCTTACTCTCTAGGAACTAATATTCTAATGAGGACTTTTAAAAATCTTTTTTCTTCCCAGTGCTTGGCATCGTGCCTGGTAGGTACAGTACAAGCACTTAAGAAACGCTTGTTGCTTGTGGACAGAGCACATATTAGATGGTTTATTCAGTTACAAGTCTGAGTCCATGATTCTTTTAGTACAGTGATAATGCATAAGGCATCTTCTTTAATATCATTTCCACTGATTAAATCATTTACATTTGATAATGCCAAAGACTCTGGTAGTGAGAACTTTCCTGGGATTTCAATTGCTATGGATATTGGGCAGGTAGGAGCAACAACACCTGCAGAAGCAGTTGGCAGGCCCTATTTACAACAACATTGCTTGTCAGAATTATGGTTTCAGGGACTAGAGTGGAAGTACAATGAGTCATCTTGGAAGACTGTAACTCATGGGGCTCTTGGGTTTACTTTTCCATTCTTGTCACTTGCTCATTGGTTGTTAGTAGTGAGGAAGTGGCCCCTATTTCCTAGTGATTACTTTTTTCCTTGTTAACTTCAGGGCCCAACTTAGAAGTAGATTATTCTCATGCATCTGTCATGTCATGAAAATAAGTACCCCTCCAATGATGCATATAGCAGCCAATTCATAACTAGGTATCCTAGGTAGCTCTTGTCCATATCTTATTCATGATAACCCATGAGACATCCAGAAATGATTTAGATTTTCAAATGTGTATTGGCTAGGTTTCTCATAAAAAAGTGGCTCTATCAAATGTGTTAGCTATGTACTCTCCCCCCCCCATATGGGCTCAAATTATACCTAAATTACCTATTTAAGTCCCAGAAGAGTGGCTGCTACTTCTCTTATAATTCTGGGGACTCTGTAGGTAGCTATTCTCCTAATATTCTAGCTAATGAACTTTCACTGATGTACTTTCTATTAACAATAAGATTTGAGAATTAATTTTATGTAAGGAGAGTAGTTACAAAGCATTCTCCCTCCCCCCTCCCTCCCCCCAAATCGTGGGTGCTCTCTTCCACAAATTCATTCAGAGTTTATGGGAGGACTAGGAAGAGTTGGAAGAAATTTAAACTGCATTTGTAGTGAGGCATGTGTGTAAGCAAATGCAAGTGACTAGGACAACTCTGAATTCCAGAACTACTACAGCTCCTCCATGTCCTTTCTTTTCTGGATGATCCTCTAGAACTTTGATATAGAGTATGGCATTCGTGATGAATGAGTCACTCCTCCTCAACTGGACCAGCTCCTCACAGGGCACAAGCTTTCCACTAGATTGGCAGTTCAACTGTGTTTGCTTCTTGTAGGGCATGGTGTCTCAGCTGGTTAGGTCAATCTATTGCTAAACTGGGCTAGGCTACTCTGCTACAAGGCAGCTGCTGCTGGACTGATCCAGGAAAATTACCCTGCTGCTACCGGACAGCTGCTACTGGACCAGGAAGGTCACTAGGCTGCTAGGTCATAGCTACCCAGGTTGAGCCAGGCAAATCTCTTAACAACTGGGCTTTTCTCAGGATACAGGTTTTCTACTGGACAGATCAATCCACTAGATTTCATGGGCTTGCTCTTTTTTCAGTTTAATTCAATAAATCTTTATAAATATCTACTGAATACCAAACACTGTGCTAAAAATGGGATACAAGTAAGGAAAAAGTTCCTTCCTTCAAAAAGCTTGCCATCAACACACAAAGGGAAGTTGTAAGGTATGAGGTGTGGATTGTGGGGTGAAAGAAGTAGCCCAGTTCAGGGGCATGATAAAAGGGAAGTGAAGGAAAGCTATAATCTTTCATCCCCCTCTACTTGGTTGAATACTACTTGTCTCTTTTCAGATAAAGTATTACACTGTTCTTCTTGAGGAGTGCCTCTGTTCTCTTTTAGCTAGGACCATAACATTCACCTAGTATTAAAAGCTTCAGGACCTTGTTATTGCGGTTGCCAATCTTAGGCAGGAAATAGAAGATTTCTAGCTTTTTTCTGTTTGATATATTTGTTTTTCTATTTAAGTCCAGTTCCACCTCCCTTCCCCTTCCCACTCCAAGGGTCTCTTCCTTGGCATATGGTCACCAGTGCTGATACTAGCTATCACGTTATAGAGAGGATATCTAGAACATTGATTCTGGAGAGTGTCTAGAGTAGAGCACTGAGAATGGGCAAGAATTTTGAATCCCTAACATATAAAGATAGATTGAAAAAACTAGGGACATTTGTTTATTTATATTTATTTAATTTAGTATTTCTCCCCCTCCCCCCTAAAATACATTGTAAAAACAATTTTCAATATTCATTTTTAAAATTGAGTGCTAAATTCTTTCCCTCTCACTCCCCCTCATTGTGAGGAATTTGATATAGATTATACAGGTGTAATTACCCAAACATATTTCCATATTAATCACGTTGTGAAAGAAATACACCAAAATAAAAAAAAAAACCTTTTAAAACAAAGAAAGTTTAAAAAGTAAGCTTTGATCTGTAGTTAGACTCCATTGGTTCTTTCTTCATCTTCTTTCATTATAAGCACCAGGAATTGAAGTAACTCTTTGAGAATCTCAGCACCTTCCTTCTCCCAGACTTTCTCTCCAGTTCCCCACCCAGTTTCCTCCAAAAAGAAAAATCGGATATTTGAAAGCCAGATAATTTTAGATACATCAGATGCCAGAGCCCAAAGAGCTATTCAAGATCATTTAGTTCAAGCCCTTCATTTTACCAATGAGGATGATGAAGTCCTTGAGTACTAAGTGTCTTGTATATATTCATGAGGCTGGTTAGCTAAAAAATTAGTCTCTGAAGCCAGGTCTAAAAACATCTAAGAAATTGTTCTTTCCATTTAACTAAACTACTTCCTATTGATGAATGAATCACATACACACACAAATAAATGATCAATTTCCAAAATAGTGGAATTTAAATCTGGGAATGTAATTTGAATTTCATTTTACTTCACTTCATTATGGTAATAGTTTCTGTTTGAGTCAGACACCCTGAAAGTCTTTCCCTCCCAGATTAATTTTTTTTTTTGACTAGGTAAAAGAGGGCATTCTCTGCTTCATTTCTTATTTAGCCTTAATCACTAATAGGGTGTTGCCTTAGTCAAATCGAGTCCTATTAAAGACCAAAAAGGCCAGGGTCTCTCACTGTATTTGGCTCATCTCTAGTCATGCTGAACTATTTTGCCACTGGATCCAAATGGCTTCAGAGATGAAAGTGAGACTGGTGACCTTGCACAGCCTCCTTCACTTGAATCCAATTCACTTGAATGCCATGTCATTATCTCCTTGATGTCATGGTCTTTTTGGAGAATGAAGGACACACAACAACAACAATCTTGCTATATTGTTACTGTGTACAAATTCTCTTGGTTCTACTAATTTCACTTTGCATCAGTTCATATGAATCTCTCCAGGTTTTTCTGAGAGCATCTAGCACATATTTCTTATATCACAATAATATTCCATCACAAACATATACCATAAATTGTTCAGCCATTCCTCAATTGATGGGAATCTCCTCATTTTTCAATTCTTTGCCACTAGAAAAAAGCTGCTATAAATATTTGGGTAGGGTTCCAAATTGTTCTAAATAATAGTTGAATTAGTCCATAACTTCAATAACAGTGCATTAGTCTCTCAATTTTCCTGTATGTCCTCTACCATTTATATTTTCTGAACTAGGTTCATTTAGCCTAGGATGGGGAGAAAACCAAAGGGGGAGAATGACAACTGTCTTTAGTATTTGAAAGTCTGTCATGTAAAAGAGAAATTAGATTTGTTCTTTTTTGGCTCCAGAAGGAAGAATTAAATAGGTTAAAGTTGAAGAGATAAATTAAATAAACTCTTTAACAATTGGATATATTCATATGGAGGCTTCAGAGGTAACATGATCTCCCTTATTAGATGTCTTCAAGTAGAGAGGGGATGATCCTGCTTATCAGGGCTGCTATAGAGGTTATTCTTTTCAGGCATGTGGTAGACTGGTTGGTCACTGAGATGTCTTCCAACTTTAAATTCTGTGATCATTTTTCTTAGAGTGAGAAATTTGTTAATATTTCTACATGCTCATTTAATCCTATGACACATTTATGGGTTCATTTTCTAGCTACCATATTCATTATTATTTTTTATATTTTTATTTTTTAAATCCTCTTCCTTTTTTGTTGGCTTTTTTTCATTAATTGGCTTTCCAAGGAAAGAACGGAAGCCTGTTTTTCTAGTAAGATGCACAAGGCATTCCTTTTTCAGAATTGGATGCCTTAGGAGCTTACATTTCTATAACATTTTAAGATCAAATCAAGTCAAATCAACTAATATTTATTAAGTACTTATTATGGACCAAGTACTGTGCCAAGTGCCAAAAATAAAAAAAAAAATACAAGAAGAAACGAAGGCGGTCTCTCTCTTCAAGGAGCTTAGATTCCAATGTGGAAGACAACATATAAAGAAAGCTGAAAAGATGGGGCATAGAGTGAGGGATATGGAGGTAGGAAATGGGGGAGTGAGTTTAGGGAGATAATTTCAGAAAGTCTAAAGAGTCAGAAGTGGAATAAAGGCATGACTGGTTTGGGAATTTTCTTTAAAGCAGCAGTTCTAGGAGGAATCATCTAATCAGAGAAAGAGGCTAGAAGAATGGAGGCTACTTCCAGTGTGAGAAGTCCAGGGGTGCAGTGAGCTTCCAGGGTGGAGAGATTCCTGTGGCATGGCAGCAAAAGTATGATTTGCAAAGCATTTACCACAGATTGTCTCATTTGGCCATCACAAAAGCCCTATGAAGTTAGATTCTTATTTTACAGGGAGAAAATGGAACCTCAGAGGAGTTGTGAGTAGCCTGGAATTACACTGCTAATAGTGATCTGAAGGAGAATTTGAATCCAAACTTTCCTGATTCAAGACTTCTAATATATCCACTGTATCATGCTTCCATTAAAGTAACCACTACGATCCCTTCCTGCTCTGAGATTCTGGGATTCCTTCAATACCAAATGTAGCTACATGCCAGGAAAAGTAGTTCATATGGTTTTGTTTTCATGTGAATGCTTTTTTCCCCTTCTGCTTATAATGCCAACTGGATAGGGTCAGTATTCTTGAGGCAAAGTTGAAGGATGGTAGAATGTTCCTATGTTCATTATCAAGCTGATGGGTAAAAACACGTAAATTCAGAAAATGGCTTGGCTTATTTCACAGAGAGTGGATGTCCTGATTTAACAGTAAACTAATATGCTTTATGTTCATAGCTAAAACACACATGGAGAAAGGTATGCCAGCACTCCTGTGGATGTAATTAGCATAAATAGGATTTAACCTATCACATTTCATACAGACAAGTTCTGTAGCCACCTGGGTAAAGCGCAGCTGTTTGTCTCCTCTGACAATGGAAATAAGGCTGGAGTGAGATTTACATCACACACACAGCTTCTGCCTTAAAACTGCTCTTCCAACCAACTCTCAGAATCAAAATCTCAGAATTTCAGAATTGGGAGGGAACTTAGTAGTCAGGTAGTCCAATCTGACCTTGAAAAGGAATCTTCCTTCCAGAACACCTGGAAAAAGATCATTCATACTCCAAGTTTTTCAGCTCTGTTTTAGGTCATTGTGTTTGTAGTTTGCATGACTTTAGACCTTGATCTTGACCCTAGGACTTAGTTCTACCAAGTCTTCCTTTGATGCCTTCCTTTGGATTATGGGATCAGTTTCCAAAGGGAGAGTAAAAAGAGAAGTATGGTGGGAAACAGACTTGGATTTGAAATCAGAGGAAATGGGTGAACCACTTACTGCTTTACGAACCTGACCTAGTCACTTTGCTATGCCTCACTTTTCTTATCTGTAAAACTTAAAAGTTGGTTTAAATTATCTTTTTGGTCTCTCCTAGTTCAAAATCTAATTATATTGGAGTTTACCAGACTGAAAAAGTTAAGTTATGAGACTGTCAATCGACTGTATGTTTTTCTGCCTAAATTCATGTAATCTCATCAACAGATTACTTTCAGGTAATGAACCTTGGCCACAGAAGCTCACTGTCTAATAAGCTATGAATAGTTGTTATATCTATCTGTAGAAGGAAGACCTATAATAAGAAAACCACGGCTCCTTGAAATTACAGGGGGGCACAGTTGTTAGAACCAGAGTCATATCCATATTCATATCCAGCCTCATTTATCTATTAGCTGTCTGACTTTGGACAAATAACCTATTCTCTCTCTGCCTCAATTTCCTCATCTGTAAAGTGGGCATAACTAGCATCTACCTCCTATGGTTCTTCTATAGCTCAAATGAGATAATATTTGTTAAATGCATTAAAAGCCTTAAAGAATTATATAAATGCTACCTATTATTATTTTTATTACTTAAAGTACTAAAATATGGGAATTTTGGAATAGATTATAAAATGCCTGACATTTGTGAAATGCAAGAGGTGAAAATCCCTTTACATATAGATTAGCTGATTTGAACCTCAAGACAAGCTTGGTTAGTAGGTTAGTAATATGGATATTATGAGTTCCATTTTATAAATGAGGAAACTGAGACAGCATTAAATTCTAACGCTGGAGCTTTACCATGATGTTTCTGTGGCATGATTATTGTATAGATAAAAGCAAAGGACCTCTTTTGGTGCTTCCAAAATGTACCAAGATAGACTTGCTTCTGACTGAATTCTCATGATAGAATTATATGTAATATCATTATGAAGTTCCCATGTATTGTACCCAAAAGCCATTAGAGTTAGAAACATTCATGGGGCCAATTTTCCATAATAAGAAAGGTCACACTGTATAATAGCCACACTCAAAACTAACCTAGTGTTCTGCCTCTAATAGTGACAACAAAGGACATTATATGGAAGGGGAGAGTTGTCCTTTATGACTTCACATTCATGAGGTGATATATATTACCCTCCAAATCCCTAGATTCCCATGGACCTGTCACTAGGAATTTATTTAGTCTGAAAGATCGTAGAATTTATAATTGTGAGATACCTTAAAATCATTTAGTCTAGGGATTCTTAATGTGTGTATCTGTGTGCACACACATGAATATGATGGATTCCTGGAAGTCTGCTGGTAACTTTAGACCCCTTCTCAGAACTGTATTTTAAAATTCATCTGACAAAATATACAATATTACTAAGGGATCCAGTTATAGTATAGTATAATAATCCTTTTTAAAGTTCACATATTTCCTCTTAAGAACCTCTAACCTGATCTAATCCTTTCTTTGGAAAAATATGGAAATCAGTTGAAAGAGAGGAAATGATAAACTCAATCTACCTCATAAAGGTAGGAAGTAGAAAAAGTAAGATTTGGACCGAATTCTGACTCTAATCCTAATGATTGTCCATTTCTCTGTACTCTTATAACCCTTGTGAAGTCTACTTAAGTAAGCCTGTTTATACTTTCTGCCAGTGCTTCCCCTAGTAACAAGGAATTTAATAAATATATTATCTACTATTCAAAGTAATATTTCCTTTTGTCTTAAAACTATCATTCTCAATCTTTGAATGCCCTTTCTATCTTTACCATCTGGTGTTAGTATTTAAGTATTTAGAAAATAAGATTCTGTCATACCTTTCAAAGTCCATAATCTTACAAACATAATTTAGTTCAGTTCCCCTTTAATGCATTGTCTTGGAATGACCCCCTCCCCCATAAGTCTACCTGCCACTATTTTGTTCATTTAGATAAGTTCTTGAGATTGTCCTATAGCGTAGATTGACTGGGCATGTCACCATCTGGCAAAGTTGTTTTTAGACTTATAAAAACCAGTAAGGAAGAAAAGGAAAAAAAAAACTTTTGGGGGATTGCTTTTCTCTTCTAGTCTACTTTTCTGTGTGACTCTGGAAAAGTCATTTAATCTCTATTTACCTTAGTTTCCTCAACTGTACAATTGGGATAATAACATTATCTACCTCTAAGAGTTGTTGTGATTAAGTGAAAAAATGTTTGTAAAGAATTTGCCATTGTACCTAGTGTCTAAAGGCCACTTGATAGAGGCTCCCTTTGAGAGGCCTAGCTTCCATGAATAAAGAAGTGATAGTAGTTCCTTTCTACTTTGTCCTAGTCAAAACACATTGGGATATTTGTTAATCTATTATATCTGGAATTTTGGAAGATTGGATTATGAAATTTGGAAGGTTGTGTTAAATTTTGAGTGCCTCAATTTAAGGATATTGATAAAATTGAGAATGTTCAGAGAGTGACCAGAATAGTGAAGGGTCTTGAGTACATGCCATATGGGGCCTGAGAGGAACTGAGGACATATAACCTGGAGAAAAAAATTAGATTCAGATATAACATGATGGCAGCTTTTTTTTTTTTTTTTTTGCCTTTTGCCTTTTGAATCTCATCTTTCTAAAAGACCATCTGGCATTATTGTGTGCTATAATTATTTATGGTTAAGTCTTATCTTCCTACTAGACCATAAATTCCCAAAAGGCAAGGTCCTCTTTAAACTGTTGTATCTTGCTCAGATCATGTAATTTAGCACTCTATGACAAGAATTGCTGAATAATTGTTTTTGCAGTATTGATATTACTATAGAAAATTCTGATAAAATCGCACAACATTGTATAATATTATTTGTCCTGTTAATCATTAAAACTATGAATATTTGATAGGCATCAAATCAATATTTGATGGACATATTTACCTGACTCTCTTCTAAATATTTTCTTAATTTATCTTTCAGCGAATCTCATTTCATGTTCCATCACATATTTCCTCCCAGATATTGACTTCATTGCCTCCAGAGCACATGTTTCTTAATAAACTGTGAGCCCACTAGAGTTCCTTTTCATGCATTTGAGAGCTTATTTGTTCAACTCTGACCTCAGAGTCAATGTATCTCACCTAAGTGAGATATTTATGCCATTCACACTCATAATATTAGGCATTTTAAGTGTTATAAATGTCCTAGAGGTGAGCAACCACAGCATAGTGGATAGAGATCTGGTTTTGGAGTCAAAAAGACTAAGATTCAAATACTGCTTTTTAAAATACTAGCTATGTTGGCAGGAGGCAAGCTACCTGAACTCTTGGTACCCTCAAAAGACTTTCTAAGGCTAAAAGTTATAACACAATATCGGGTTTTTTTTATTGGGATAGAAGTTCTCTTCTTCTGATGAAAACACAGATCTGGACCAAATTAAAAAAAAATCCTCAGGATTTAAGTAGCATGTTAAAAGTGTCCAGCACTACCAAAAGATAACAGTTATTCTGTTCTCAGAAAATATTGATTAAAGCAGGACATTAAAAATGTCAGTTCAGAGTTCTTGACTTCATTTGAAGTATATCTTTTCAGTGATTTTAAGGGAGAGGTCAATGTTCACCTAGCACTATCATAATTTTGGATTAAAAGTGGTTTAGAAATGGTTGAAAACATTTAAGAAAATTTCTATAGGAAACACTATAACTTAGAATCTGATAGGGGGAATCCACTGTATTTGAATTTGCTTCTGTGATCAGCCCTTTCAAGTATCTGGAAAAAGAAAGAATGTCTCTTTCTGTCTCTGTGTCTCTGTCTCTGTGTCTCTGTCTCTGTCTCTGTCTCTCTGTCTCTGTCTCTCTCTCTCTCTCTCTCTCTCTCTCTCTCTCTCTCTCTCTCTCTCTCTCTCTCTCTCTCTCTCTCTCTCTCTCTCTCTCTTTCTCTCCCTCTCCCTCTCTCCCTTTCTCTCCCTCTCTCTCCCCTTCTCTCCCCTTCTCCTCTTTTTCCTCCTCTGATAATATTATTCGCTTTAGTGCTTTGTCTCTCCTTCTGCCCTGCTCTCCTCTCCTATCACTCCATTTGTGTAACAGCTGGGCCAGGGCAGTGCTATAGTTCTGTACTAAGCAGCCTGCTTTTTCCTTTGGCTTTTGTTGAATGTTCTGACAAATAACAGACTGTCTCCAGCTGTTCAAATGATGTTGCTTTTTCTAAGCTACAGCTCAGCGTTCATTTCCACTAATGGAGGCTTTGCTTCAGTAGGTAAATAAGATACAACAGGGTTTGCTGTTAAGTAAAACTGAACAAGTGGGCAGTGGGAACAGCTTCTGCTACGTGCCTTGCCCTGATCAAACCCCAGCAGACATTCTCCCTCTTATAGAGCCCAAGATTCTAGTTTGCTAGTTGCTGAATGATCACTTTAAAATCTTTTCCTCCCTCCTTTTTTTTTTCTCTCTCTCTCTCTGTCTCTCTTTCACTGTCATTTTCTATTATCTCTCTCTCTCATGTGTATGTCTCTCGTATTTTTTTTCAATCTCTACTTGCCTCCCTTTCTCTCCCTTATTCTCTTCATTTCCTATTCTTTCCTTTAACATTTTTGTCTCTGTTTCACTCTCTATTTCCCTCAACTCTATTTTCTTTCCATTCTTCTTTTCTAGTTTTGTCTCTGTTTATCTTTCTTTTCTCTTTTTCTTTCTCACTTATTCTTTCTCTATAAATGTCTTTGTCTCAATCTATTATGTTTCTGTGTCTCTGAATTTGTCTGTTTCTTTGTTTCTATATCTCTTCCCCCCCCTCATTTTCTCCATTCCCATGCCAGTGGTCTCTGTATTTATTTGTTTTTTAGATAAGTACTATTTCTACAGAGTCAGACTTTTTGAGACCATATTTTTTTTCATATAGTGACCATTTATTTTAGAGAAACACTACACTTTTTATAAGTGTCAGTCGTAGATATGTTGCTGTAGGAATGATGGCTGGGAATTCTCTCAGTGACATATCTAATGCTTATTTCAGCTATTGCTCACTAGGCAGAGTGCTTTTTTGGAGCTTGCCAAAGTTTTTCCTTTGGTTTAATTCACAATATGATCAGGTTGTTTGGGGGAATTCCTTAAAGAAACTTGAAAGTTACAATAACAGAATGAAGCTAGAACTGTGTTCTTTTAGAAAATCACAATGATGCCTGTTGCTATTAAGAGAAACATTAAAAAAGAAACTTAAAATTTGGAAAAAATGAGGATAAATTGATGCTACTCTTTTTTAAGCCTCAGTTTAGTTTTATTATTTTATATACAATATTATTTTTCAAAATACATGCAAAAATAGTTTTCAACATTCACCTTTGCAAAACTGAGTTTTGAATTTTTCTATTCCCACTCTGTAAGAGAGCAAGCAATCTAATATAGGTTAATCATGGGCAAATCTTCTAAACATATTTCCATATTTGTCATGCTATGCAAGAAAAATCAGATCAAAGGGGGAAAATATGAAAAAGAAAAAGAAAACAAAACAACAATAACAAAAATGTGAAAATAATATCCTTCAATCCATATTCAGTCTCCATAGTTCTCTCTTTGGATGCAGATGGCATTTTCCATCACAAGTCTATTGGACATGCCTTGAATCACCTCATTATTGGAAAAAAGTCTGGTTTTGATCTTATAGATATGTATTCATATCTATATATCTATATATAAATATTATAAAAAGCAAAACTCATCTTCTGTAAGATTTTAAGGTTTGCAAAGAGCTTTCTAATTTTGTCTCACTTGATCCTCACAATAACTTTGCAAGATAAGTGCTATTATTATCCCCATTTTATAGATAAGGAAACTGAGATAGGTTAGGTAATTTCTGGTAAACATATTAAGTAATATTTGAACTCAGGTCTTCTTAGATTTAAGAATTAAAGAGGAAAACCTGCTTAAAACTTTACAGAGGTCAGTTTTAGCTGAACAATAACAATATCAATATGTGTTCTACTCTGAATGCTTCTGGGGTATAATGAAATGGAGAAAATACTGTTTAGACTTGGAGCTTCAAGCATTATGTTTAAATCTGTCTCCTATTAATTATTGACTGTTTTACCCAATTTATGAAAGATTCATTCTCTTTACTTCTCTAAGCCTCAGTTTTCTCATCTATAGAAAAGAAAAATTTCATGTCCCCTGCCTACGGCAGAGGTTAGTTGTGAGGCCATAGCATGTGAACTTATCAAAATAATAACTAATGCTTATATAATACTGATTTACATAATCTCCTCTAAATCTCATATTTAGATTGAGGAAAGAGTATTTCACTCAGAATCCCACAGCTGCTAGGTATCCAAGAGAGCACTTGAATCCAGATCCTTCTGATTTACTAAGTTCTATAGTAGTAGTTCAATCAACTATCATAGTCTTTGGGAGTCAATAGCAGAAGTTATTAATAATATATTGGTTCCAAAAATTATGAAAGTCAGTTATGCAAAGAGCCTGAATATTCTACCAACTAGATCATGAGTCTTAAATAAATTTAAATGGATTACA
Source organism: Sminthopsis crassicaudata (assembly GCF_048593235.1). Taxonomy (NCBI): domain Eukaryota; kingdom Metazoa; phylum Chordata; class Mammalia; order Dasyuromorphia; family Dasyuridae; genus Sminthopsis; species Sminthopsis crassicaudata. The sequence continues at coordinate 204,725,851 of NC_133618.1, read as the reverse complement.
TCCTTACTATGTTAAGTCAATAGAAAAAAAAAATGTGCCCATAAAGAATGTCAGTAGCCAGTTTGAGTAAGACCATCCAAATAGAGGGTCCTCAGAATCAAGCTTGTGTACTTGAATTTCTGGTTCTAAATATGCATTTTGATTTTATTGTCACCATTTAATACTTCAATGGATTTGTAACTACTGATAATGTGATTATGTCTAATTCAACCTTGCTCCCATAGGAATATTTACACATAAACAAAAAAAAATCCTAGTTTTTGTAACATTATTGAAGCAATTCTTCAAAGTCACTAGTAGTAGCCAGAAAAAAGATTCTGTGGACAAGAGCAGAGGTTCTTAACATGTAGTTCATGACTTTACTTTAAAAATATTTTTGTAACTATATTTTAATATGATTAATTTACTTTGAAATCCTATAATTTTATTGTTTGCATCTTCAAATATTATTTTGAGGAGTCCATATGCTTGACCAGAATATAAAAGAACTCCATAACACATAAGCTTTAAAAAAAAACCCTTTGATGTGGAGAAAAATCATGATTTAAGAATGACTATGCTATCCATAGTCATTCTACTTTACAAATTAACATAGTTAAGAATTGTGGTTGTTCAGCTGTTTTTCAGTTGTGTCTGATACTTGTTATAACACTTGGAGTTTTCTTGGCAAAGATATTGGATTTCTTATCTGGTACATTTTACAAACGAGGAAACTAAGGCAAATTGTATCTAAGTGACTTTCCAAGAAGCATACAGCTAAGTGTCTAAAAACAGATTTGAACTTATCCTTCTCGCTATAGGGCTGGCACTCTATCCACTGCTCCACCTCACTGCCCCTATAGTTGAGAGAGGCTATATTGATTTCAGCAGCATCTTCAAAATATCCATTTCTAGCTATTATATATCAGATCTATAAGTAGCACTGGACAAGTGCTACTTTGTCCCAGAGTGCCAACTTTTTGGGGAGCAGCAGTTGTCCTCCCTTCTAGGAAGGACACATTTCCTAGCTGTAGCAATTATTGTCCTCCTGCAGTCTGTTATCATATAATACAATCTGCTCCAGTGCCCAACTTCAGGGTCCTCTTTTAAAAGACTCCTCATCAGCTCATACTATGGAGATAAAGGTCTGCTTTTGTTCTCTATATTGGCACCATTCATGATCAGAGAATCTTTTTCACCAATATCTCCTGCTCCAATTTTTTTTTTTTGCTTCACCAAATAATTTATTGTTATAATTCTGAAAGTTTTGAACATCTTGTACAGAAGTCAGCATTTGCAAAGGATTCCTTGATTTGCAAAAAAATAAAAAAAATGCCCCACAAAAGACCTCGAAAATAAAACTAGCCATCTTCTTGGAAAATATCATTTTAGTCGTTGTTGCTTTTTCTCTGCAGTGTTCTTTCTTTTCATGTTTCGATCCTCTGTGTTTGAATACTTGTTTAGATGGCAGAGCATATGGTTGGATGGGCAGTCATTTTATATTCATAGCACCATAGACTTAAAGTTAAAAAGCATCTCAGAATTAATATAACACAAACCTCTCTTTTTATAGTTCAGGAAACTGAGACCAAGGTCACACAACCAATGAGGGGCAAAATTGGGATTTTAAAGTAGAAGCTCTAACTCCAAACCCAGGATTCTTTTTATAGTACTACACTGGGAAATAGTGTACTATTATAGGGTACTAAACTCTAACTAAGATGTGATGCTCAATAATAGAAGAATTGTGTGTGTGTGTGTGTGTGTGTGTGTGTGTGTGTGTGTGAAAATGACAACAAATAAGAAAATAGGTTCAAGTATAAACTTTTAGTTTCTTTTCTGGCTTTGCCTTAAGCTGAATGATTGAATAATATTTTCTCTCATGAAAGAATACTTAGTATGGTTCAAAGTATATGTGTGGTAACTAATGAGTGACAATTCTAAAATTCTTTTTAATTCATAAGGTTTATGAGAAGGAAAAAGCTCCTAATTATGATCTAGTTATTACTAAATATTACATACTGATTTTGCCTTAGTATGCCTTGAATCATTAATTACTGAGTGAATCAACAGCTGTTGATAATATCTCATAAACAAGCTATTCCAAATTGTTGTAAATGTACTATGTAATAAAAGCTAAGACCTGGAGAGGTGAAGCTTGGAATGACATTGATTGTATTTGCTTAGAATTTTTCTTTTTACTTTTGGGAAACATTTTTACTTTTTTCATTCTTTCTTTTCCTTCATTCTGGCCCCTCATTTCTTCTTCTGGTGATAGTCTTTCTCTCTGATCATTTCCACATTTCATTATTAACACAAACTACTCTTGTCTTCACACTCCTGGAAATTTTGGCAATTTCTCTGTTCACTGAACCAATGCTGATTAATTGACTAGACTGAGTAGAAAGAAATCAGGGAGAAGAAATAAGAATATAAGCCCCCTGAGGGAAGGAATTTTTTTTTTATCATTGCTTTTTATTGACAAAACATATGCATGGGTAATTTTTCAACACTGACCCTTGCAAAAACTTGTTCTAATTTTTCCCCTCCTTCTCTCCACCTCCTCCCCTATATGACAGTTAGTCCCATACATGTTATATATGTTAAAGTATGTTAAATACTATATATATATATATATATATATATATATATATATATGTATATATATATATATATATACATATATATATATACACACATATTTATACAGTTGTCTTGCTACATAAGAAAAATCAGATTTAGAAGAAAGTAAAAATAACCTGGGAAGAAAAACAAAATGCCAGAAAACAAAAGCAGAAAGAGTGGAAATGTTATGTTGTGGTCCACACTCATTTCCCAGTGTTCTTTTGCTGGGTGTAGCTGGTTCTGTTCATGACTGATCAATTGGAACTGAATTAAATCTTCTTTTTGTTGAAGAGAGCCGCGTCCATCAGAATTGATCCTTATATAGTATTGTGGTTGAAGTGAATGATGATCTTCTGGTTCTGCTCATTTCACTTAGCATCAGTTCATGTAAGTCTCTCCAAGCCCCTCTGTATTCATCCTGCTACTGTAGTAGCACTCCTCTTCCTCCTTCTCCTCCTCCTCCTCCTGCTGCTGCTACTACTACTGCTGCTGCTACATTACTTCTACTCCTACTCCTACTCTTACTATTACTACTGCTGCTGCTGCTGCTGCTGCTGCTGCTACTACTACTACTACTGCTGTTGCTGTTGCTGCTACTATTACTACATCGTTTTTGTGTCCCAGAACTTGTGATTTCTAGTGTGGGAACTATTTATAGTGTTTGAGAATTGCCTGGAAAACTGAGAGGTTAGTGGCTTCTCATAGTCACAGACATAGTAAAAGTCAGTGGTACAAATTGAATCTAAGGTTGACCTTTTATGCATTATGCTTTGCTGTTTCTCTTCCTACCTAGTAGGCTCTTAATAAAAGCTTATTAAGTTAAACTGAATGGAATTGAGGGAAAGTCAGTCTTAATGCTGGCAGTTGATCTGATTAAGCCACTTAATGATTAGAATTTTTGTTCCTCTAATGATGTAGTTGAAAGATCATACATAGTATTTGGAATCAGGGAACTTGAGCTTGAATCAATAAGTTCTGATGCTTATTGTTAGAGTGACTTTAGCAAGGTATTTTGAGCCTCAGTTTCCTTCTTTGTAGGGAGGAGGTAGGACTAGATAATCCCTAAAGTCCTCTCTACTCTGAATTCTATTATCTTACTTGCATAAAGTTCCATTTCCTGTGCTCTGTGTTAAAATTTTTATCCCTTGAGGGGATTCCAAATTCTAGTGTTATGGCTTCCTACTCACATTCCACTAAAGGACCATTTCTCATATAATCCTGTAAAATGAATTTAGACAGCTCACATGCATAACTGCAAGAAGTCAAACCACAAACAGGATTATGCCAGTGACTCTCTTTAACCTATATTTCTCTCTAGGCATCTTAATACAGTCTTCAGCTGCCATAAAATATTTGACATGTTTATCTTCTCAGCATTGGAAATGATTTCATTTGGTCTAAAGTGCTGGTGTCCTCTATATATTGCAAATTAAAAATAGAAAGGGACATTTCTGTGCCTGAAAGCAAATTTCAATTGGCTTGTTTTGGTTCCTAATTGCTATGCGCAGATACATGCCCTAGATTTATAGCCTGCTTGTTTCTGTTGTTACCATATTGGGCTATATGAAAAGTTAGTGTTCTTCATATCTGCGTGAGGGAACCCAGAGCAAAAGAGTCAGATTTATTTGGTGTTGAAACATGGATCAAATCATACATGGCCAAGATATTTGATAAAAGCTTTTTGAAAAATAAAAAAAGACATTTTAGAGTCTGTCATATGTAATAAATTCAGTTGGATGAAAGGCTCCATGTGTAATAAAAATGTCTCATTTAAAGAAATTAAATGATCCTGTCATTTGTAACTAGGATTGATATAATTTTTAAATGGAATGAGCCATAATGAAGCACTGTGAGTCACAATGGCCTTTCACATTTACAATATTTCTAACATAATTAATAATTAACACACCAGAAATTATTTTAATGTAACATTATGGTGTGGATTTAAACACAAATGGAAAATGCTTCTTAATAAGGTTTCTAGTCCTTTCTTAAAATTAAAATGCTAAAGTAATTAAAACCAAAGGTACTTTAAAAACAGTTTGCTACCAAACAGATTTTTGTATGCCAAGTATGAGCCTCCCTACCCCCTTTTAACAAATTCTTAAGCCTATTAAAAATGAGATTTCTAATATTAAAGAGTCTTATAGAACTTGAAAGTGAAACTTTTTGGCTTTATTCAGTTTAAATATGAGGGGGAGTGCTTTAAATGTTCTCCAAACAGCCTCTACTCTAGTTTCATGAGAATGAGAGTCCCTGGGGTAGGGGCTGGGGACTGGTTCACTCTACTCAGGTGTCTGTTATTAAAATCTCTATTCTCCTTGAGTACCATCTTACCAATTTTGGTAACTAAGTTGTAGGGATATTTCCTTATATTCATAGATATTGCCTTCCTTTTCCCTTTCCTATTGTAAAATTGTACAGCAGAGAGGGAGAAGATCATGGGCATTATAATATAAAAGATCACTGGTTGCTATATTTTGAGTTTGGGAATTTAATTCTTGATGGGGAAATAATACCATGGGGAAGGAAAGAGAGAATCTTCCATACAGCTCCTGGTTTTATCCCCAACCTGCTTTTATAAGGCTGTCCATTTCTTAAGTGCAGGGAGTGAGGAGATAGTTATTAGTTTAGGGTTCTATCAGCTAAATTAGGATTGTCCAGCAATATGTCATCCAATATAGAATTTGAGGTCAAGTTATATATTTCTTGAGACTGGGTAATTTGCCCTAACCATAAATTGAAATATTTGATTCCCAAATATTTTTAATAGAATCTTTTATAGAACCTTAAACCTGGAAAGTACCTTGTTCTTAATCATTACTGGAATTACCTCCCTACGCTTACTAAGAATAAATCTTTTGATGTGTGGAAAGTTACTGACATTAGAAGCAGTTAGGTGGCACAGTGAATAGAGTGCTTGATGTGGCTGGGGTGCGGAAGATTCCTCTTTCTAAATTCAAATCCAGCTTCAGACACTGGTTGTGTGACCCTGGTGAAGTCACTTAATCCTGATTGCCTCAATTTCTTTGATAAAATAAGAGAGTGAAGGAAATGCAAACCATTCCAGTGTCTTTGCCAAGAAAATCTCAAATGGGATCCCAAAGAGTCAGACACAACTGAAAAACAATTTAACTCAGCAATTGAACTTAGAAACTAAAATTTCATAGAATGTTCCCAAACTTATTGCAGGTTTCTCTCCACACATTCCAGCATGTTCCAACACCCAATCTCTTGTCTCTGTGCCTTTTCATCAACAATTCTCCATTTTTTGGACTTACTGAAACAGATTCTGAGAACTAGAAGGAATCTTAGCAATTGTTTAGATCAACTCATACATGGAGGAATTCCAATAACAACATAAAATGACAAGGGGTTGTATGGCATCTGCTTAAAGCTTTCTCAGGAGGGAGAACCGACTATCCACCTCAGGTCAGTCCCTCTCAGTTTTGGAGATCTCTTAATACTTAGGAAGTTTCTTCCTGTATATCAACCCTAAATTAGTTTATTTTCAACTTCTATCAATTGCACTTAGTTTTGGCTTCTAACTAAACAGTCAAATCCTTTTCCACAATTAAACCCTTCAAATAATAGAACTAGCATGTTCCCCTTTGAGTCTTCTTTTCTTCAAGATAATCCCATCCAATTCCTTCAATTTTTCCTTAGGTACGCCTCCTGGCTACCTTTCACCATCCTGGTTTCCTTTTCTAGGTAGCTCATTAATGCACTTCTTGGACCATCCTGCCTAGTGCTGAACAAGAATTTCTTACAGAGTTTAAGTGATTATTATTATTATAGTAAGGGATAACTTATCTACTGCCTTTCTTGATGCAGTGCTCCATACCATGCTGCTGATTCACTTTGAGTTTGTGATTCCCTAAATCCACACATCTTTTGCAGAGCAATTGCTATTGTGTGTATGTATATATATATATATATATATATATATATATATATGTATATATACATATATATATATACACACACATACATATACATATGCATATATGAAGTTGATTGTTTTTTCCTCAAGCATGAGACTTTTACATTTAATTTCATTGAATTTTATCTTATTAGATATCACTCAGTATCTTAGTTATTTCTTTTAGTTTTGTGTCATCAGCAAATTTGATGAATATGTAATCTTTGCTTTTATTTAAAATTTCAGAAACATTTAAAATAGCATAATACCAAACATAGATAGGTTGCCCTGGATTCTCTTGTGCAGTGACATCTTCAACTATTCATTTAGTATTCTACCTCATGTTACTGCCTTTCTTTTTCTTCTCCATAAGAATAGTATTCCGTTCATTATTAAAAGCATTACATTATATCCACAGCATTCACCTTATCTATTAATTTAGTGATTCCCATTGAAAAAGAATTAAGATTAGCAGGTCATACTCTATTTTTGATAACTCCATGCTGGCTCTTCATCATCATCATTTCCCTTTCTGGATATTCACTGTCTCCTTCTAGAGCTGATCCTTTCTAGAGTTTCCCCAGCAATCAAAGTCCATTGGTCTATGTATAGTTTCAGATTCTGTTCTTTTCCTTTCTCCCCTCCCCCACCCCTAAATCTGAATAGCATCTGTCTTTCAATCTTCTTCAATCTTTCTTGTTTTTCATTATCTTTCAGAAATCCCTGACAGTGACTCAGCAATCATATTTGTCAATTGTGTTTGTCTGGGAAGGGTGCAAGACCTCCTTTCCCAAATTAACTAATCAGAGACATCATCAGGTACAAAGAGAAAGCATTTATTTAATCCCTGCAGGGAGAGGCCCAGAAGCACCTGGGAACCATCCCAACCTCCCTCCCTCACTTCTCCCCCCCCCCCCCCCCCCCCCTGCCCCCAACCATGTGCTCCTGGAACCTGGCCAGCTTTTGGCTTGTCCAGGATTTAAAAGTAAAAGACCTGAGCCTTCTCATTGGACGGACTAAAAGGACAGAACCATCCTTAACCAATGGTCACCAAAGTTGGTTGCCTCCCACAGGTCCCACTTCCTGAAACTTCCTGTATCCCAGGGTTCAAAGTTCATCCCTCCAGAGATCATATAACCCTCACTCCCCCCAGAGTCCCACAGGGATCATGTGACTCAATACTGAGAAATACTTTATCCAATCAGTTCCCATTCATGTTGAAATCTGAATTTGTCATTCTATGGGAACAGGTAACCTGAAGTCTTCAACAGCATTTATATTTTCTCTTAGTATCTCCTCACTCATCCTGGCTATCAACTCCTTATTAGTAATTTCTTTTTTTCAAATTTTATAATTCCTATTGTTTTGCAGGAAAAAAAAAACAAACAAAACCTCAATGAAAACCGAACAAAACAAGATAAAACAGAAACAGACAATAAAAAAGAATAGGGCAGCTCGTCCTTCTTTTTGTGTCAGTTGTTACCTGGCTTTGTTTCCATTTTATGTACATTTCTTTTAGAAAATCTAATTTGGCTGGTGAGTTTTTTATACAACCACATCTATCTCTTCAGACAACTATATCTATCTATCTATCTATATCTATATCTATCTATCTATCTATCTATCTATCTATCTATCTATCTATCTATCTATCTATCTATACTTATATATTTCCCCCTCTTCAATGGATTAGTTTCCCTTTGTATTTTCAGAATTATATTCCTGAGAATCATCTATCCCTTTGTCTTCTCACTTTTTCTGAAGCATTTTAGTCTGTAGGATTTGACCTTGTCTTTTGAACTTATAGAAATCTCTGCTTACTTCAAAATTCAACTCAAGTGCTATTTCCTACAGGAAACCTAGCTCTACCTCACTGCCATGTGGTGTTCTTCCTCAAAAATAATGGTCCTTTCTAATCCTAATATTCTTGACTTCTTTGCAGTGCTTGATTCTCTCAATTATCCTCTTCACCTCTCTTTTCTTTTTAGGTTTTTGTAACACTATTCTTTTCTGGTTCCTTCTCCTGCCTATCTGATTCCTCCTTCTCGGTCTCTTTTGCTATATCTGTCTGCACACACATACTAACTGTGGATATCTCCCAAAGCTCTTTCTGGGACTTTTTTCTATTCTCTTTATGTACTGTTTTGGTTGGCAATCTCATTAGCTCCCATGCATTAAATTATCATATTTTAACTGATTATTTCCAGATCTGCTTATCTAACCCTAAACTCTCTACCATCTTCCAATTACACATCTTCAACTGACTATATCTTGAATTGGAAGTCCAAAATGGAATCATTATTTTTCTATCTAAACTCTATCCCCTTCCAGTCTTTCCTATTGCTGCTGAAGACCCTGAAAGCCTTCCAGGCACCTAGGCTTGCAACCTTGGCTCCTCACTTTCTCTCATTTTCTATAATCAGTCTGTTGCCAAGACCTGTCTATTTTAATCTTCATACAATTGCTTGCATAGTTCCCCTCTTCTCTTCTTATATTGCTACCATCCTAGAATAAATACTTATCATTTTATTGCTGGACTATTGTAAAATCTTGGTATCCTTGCCTCAAATCTTTCCCTACTGTAGTTCATCTTCTACTCAGCTCTCAAATTAATTCTCCTAAAGTGCAGATCTGACTATGTTGTCCCCTTATTTAATAAATTGCATTGAATTCTCATTATCTCCAGAATCAAAGATAAAGATCTCTGCTGTACATTCAAAGCCCTTTAAAACCTGACCTTCTATCTTTCCAGTTTTCTTACACGTTAATCTCCTGTATATATTCTGCCCTTGCATGACACCGACCTCTTTCTTGTTTCTTATGGAAGACATTTCATCACTATACTTCATGAATTTTCATTGACTGTCCTTTATACCTGAAATTCTTTCCTTTTTCATCTCCATCTTCATCTTTTTTGTCCTTCCTGACTTCTTTCAAGCCCATCTAAAATCCTATCTTCTCTAAGACTTCCTTTCTTGATCCCCTTTAATGCTGATGTCTTCTGTATATGAATTATTTCTAATTTATCCTGTATCTTTTACCTATTATGATTAGATTATAAAGTCTTTGAGAACAATGATTTCTTTTTGTCTTTCTTTGTGTCTTTGGCAATTGGCACAGGGCTTGACACATAGAAAAGACTATAAATATATTTTGTAATTATATCATTTTTGATTCAGGAACCAGTTCCTATATGTTGATAAAAATAAAGTACAGAATAACATTTATCTTATTTTGTTTTTCTTAATCACTTGGTGGAAGAAATTATTATTGTCAAGCAAAGGAATTATTTGCTGCTCTGATATATAGAAAAAAGATTGAACAATACATGGTGAATATATATTTTGTAAAACAACTCTTTTCAAGAATCAGAGTGGTTTTTATACTTCCCTTTCCCCCATCTTTACTCCATACTCTAAGATAACAGTGTTTTATTTCAAGAAAATTTCCAGAGTTCCTATTAGTATCTAACCTGGTAAGCCTGCCCATCTTGAGATAGAAGTATCTCAGGGGAACTGACTGTATCCAATCTTTAGGCTAATTAATGAGAAACTATCCAGTAACAACCACATTTATTCAACTCTATTGAAGTTCTTGAATGAATGCCTGAAATACCAATCATGAATTCAGAAAAAAAAATCTGGTAGATAAACCCCATGTAAATTAAAACATTATACCTTGCCTAATTAATGTTCCCATATCTTCATGATATGACATCTTCATGATGTGACACTTCTATTGATACCAATAGAATATCAGAAGTGAAAACTTTTCTTCTACATGAGCAAGAACAACTCAATATAGATTTGAATGAAGACTTGCTTTGTAACCCTAGCATAGTTAGGGGTGGACACTTGTTCTGGCATGTTGATAATTGTTGGAGCAATAGAAATCTTTGATGATGGTCTTTGTGTAATTGTTTTTCTGACCCCATTTGGAGTTTTCTAGGTAATGATATTGGAGTGGTTTTCTATTCCTTCTCTGGCTCATTTTATAGATAAGGAAAAACTGAAGCAAACAGGATTAAATGACCTTCCCAAGGTCACACAGCTAATGAGTATTTGAGGCTAGATTTGAATTCAGCCTTCCTTACTCTGGGGCTGGAACTCTATATACTGTATTACCTAAGCATTGGAACATATTTTCACTTTTTAGGTATGCAGAAGAAACCTTTATTATATAATTCTATTTAGGGAATACTTGTTTTTAGATGCTGAGGAATGATAGAGAGACTGATGATATTTAGTCCTTGAGATTAGCCCGTCAGATTTAAGATAGATATATGCTTACAGAACCATTTTCCAGGCATGGATCTTATGCTCTCAAGTTTCAGTGATACTTATAATGTTAAATTTGCATCAAGTTGTTTTATATTTCTTGTTCATCTTCATAGTAATATATACTTTTCACATTTGTACATAGATATCTAGTGCTGTGGATTTTATTGCTAATTTCTTTTTTTGAATTTTCTCTCATGCATTTCTAGGCACATCTAACATGGTTAACATAAACATATACCTCTGTATAGGTATGCAGATACACATACAGAACCAATTTTTACTCTCCCCTTCATTTTTAGTTTAAAGTCTTTTTAAAAAAATAGATTTGCAATATAATAGTATATTTTAACAAGTCTTTGGGTATACTGCATTCTTAATAATTAATAATTCTCCAAGGCTCCTCCTTCTTGTATTTTAAGTCCTAATCAAGAAATCTAAATTCCATTCTCAGATATTATCTACTTAAACATATATCTCCTAAATCTGACTTCTCTTTTGTTGAGACCTTTGTCTTTTGTTATCATCAGTAGCCAAAATGTCACCTGTACTTATATAAAAGTTTTCGTTTCTTGCCTAAAGAATCAATCCAAAAACATTTAGGTGCACAGCAGTATGCTAAATGATGAGGATACAAAATGAAAACAAGGGTAAAAACAGTCACTATCCTCAATTTTTAATGGGAAAGGTAACATTGAATAAGTAGATAAATACAGGACCCAGAGAGAGTAAATGGAAAATGTCCTCAGAGGACAAGGCCTCTTGCGGAATGTGGCATTAGAACTAATCTTTAAAAAGACCAGAGATTCTTAGAAGTAGAAATAAAGTATAGAGAAGCATTCTAGACATAAGATACAATATGAGCAAAGATATGGAGATGTAGTCTGTGAAGGAACAGCAAGTAGGACAATGAACTGTAAAATTATTGAAAGGTAATCACATTTAGAAAAGATAAAAATGGACTATGTTGTAGAATATCAAATTGAGGGTTTCATATTTGTTCCTGGAGGTAATAGTGAGCCACTAGAGGTTATTAAATATTAAGGGAGGGGAGCTTCATAGCTTCATGGTCAAACCTATACTTAAGGAAAATTGCTTTTGCAACTGTGTAGATGATGGACTAAAGTAGAAAGAGGTGATCATAGATAATACTTGCTCCAGTAACTTCCTCTTTCTATAATTTCCCTATCAGAAATGATATCACATTTCAATAATAAAGTGTGCAAAATTTCTCCCATTATAGCTCTTCAAAATAAATAATATAGATAGTACTATCTCTGTTCTATAGATTAGGAGAGGAAAGGTATTTAGATTAAATTCCTTTCTAAGCATAACCCAAGGTCTGTGCCAAGTTGAGAATAGCACAAATTTTGCCACTAGTAGGCAGGAAAAAAACTTGAACAATAACAGTAACGGCAACTTAAAAAAATTGTCACATCTTAAATAGGAAAGGGAATTTTTCTTCCATTTCCAGCCTTACTACCCTAATATATTGATTAATATAACCTATACATGACTTTCAGGCAGTGTTATATAATTTTAAATTATAAACAGGTTGTGATCAACTGGGATTTCCAATACTCAAGATCCCTGACATATTGATTATTGATTAAATACATATTCTCTATTTTAATCCTATTGGGATTGTTCATTACAGGAAGGTGAGAATGTGAGCCTGGATACTTGAAATCTTTGCCAGGACAATTAAACCCTGACAAGTTCTCCCCATCTAGAAAGGCTTTGGGTGGCAGATTGTGCATTTATGTCTGAAGAAAATGACATATCATGTCAGGGGGGCTCACCACTAGACTGATAACAGGGTTGTGGGTGTTCTGAGTAGCAAGTCTTATTAACTTTCTATTAAATTCTTGATATAAGAAATGTTGAGGAAAGCAGAGACCTCTGAAATACTGATGTGTATGGCATTAACATTTGTATGATTTGAATATAGCTCCCTTATTTTAAAAAAAAACTGCAATATAAAGTTTCTGTGACCTCAAAACACTTGAAAGCTCCTGCCCTAGACCACACTTTGGAAGTTACTCTTCAAAAGAAAGGAAAACCAATGAAACATCATTAACCATGAAATTAGCCATGAAATTGATGATTCAAATTAGCATGTTCTGGATCTCAATGGAATTAGGTAGAGCTGAAAGACATTCAAAGAGTGGGCTCAGATAAAGAAACTCTCCTTTCTATGACCTCTTAGAGATTGGTTTCTATAAGTTTCTGTGTTGATGGGGGCTCTAGGGAGAAGGGGTTAACAGAGGGAAGGATACTTGTAACTTAGCAAATGATGTACCAGTGATAATTTCTTAATTTGATATATTGTTTTCCTTCTATTCTTTTAAGGACCAGGTTAGTTGCTATCTCTTTCATGAAGCTTTTTCTTTTAAATCTCACACCACTCTCATAGTCCTGCCCTAAGACTTTCCAAGTCTAAAAGTGATTTTATCTTCAAATTTTCCTCAAGAACTTTTGTTGTTTTCTGCCACATCCTATTTTCTGTTACACATGTATTTGCTTTCATTTTTATATGCCAGCCCTCACAAATTACCTGACACATAATATATACATGATGAATTAAAATGAGAAATATGGGGGAAATTGAGTATAAGTACTACAAATTTTGTTTTTCATTGAAATGTAGAAGCTTTATAAATGAATTGTTATTTAATGAATAAATAAAATGAATATAATTCAAGGACAATGGTACTAATAGAATAATCCAACAATGTAGGTATTACATTTTCATGGATAATAACAGCTAATGCTAATATAGCCATATAAGATTTATAAAGTCATAATCATGACTTTATTCGATTCTCACAATGGCCCTGTGACTTAGTAATTACCAGTGTTATATTAAATATGAAAGGTGAGCCTTGAATTCAATTCTTACTCACTTCAGATCCAGTATTCATCTATTATGCCATTTTTTTGGTGTTTGGAGGCAATACAAAGATGCAAAAAATTGTTTAGTTTCCTCTGAAATAGGAAAGCTAGCCGAGGCATTTTATAATTGTTAATCATTTGGCTTCTGTGAATTGCTTATTCTAAAATTCTTATCTTATGGTCTTTGAAAGGACTTTGAGTGTATCTATCTTTTTTTTCTAGTCCTTTTCCATAGTTCCCAGATGAATATATGTATGTGCATATATATGCATATATATGTATATATATATATAAATACATTCATATTTATATTAAGATAATTATATATAAATACACATACATAAATATACATATATGCATGTTGAAAACATTTTAGCATATACTGAGAGATAAACTGAAATATATATATATATATATTTCATGTTCATTCCCGCATTGTTTAGGACAGGTCCTTATACAAAATAAGAGAAACGACCATTTATTAAAGCAAATACAATTAAAGCTCTAGGCTCTTATTCTTAGAATTTTAGGTTAAAGTTGAAGCTAATAATTTGCCTTGAATTTGAGAGATTTTGAATTTTAAACAACTTAACAGATATACCATAAAGAGATCCTACTTTCCTCTTTAGAGATCCTTCCTCTCCTCTCTCTTCCCTTCTCCTATCTTCTTTTCCTCACGCTCTCTTCAGTAAATCATTAGATCTTTGAGCTTCAATTTAACCACTGAACTTGATTGGTTCTAATTTAAATCTTGGATTTAAATTCTCCTTTTGAGATTGATTAATCCCTCAATCTTGAGAAGGTCAAAATATCTGTGAGGTAATGTGGTAGTTGTGGTAGTGGTAGTAGTGGTGGTAATAAGTAGTAGCAACAGATATTGTCATTATCATTGTAGTAGTAGTAGTAGTAGTAGTAGTAATACCTGGTAG